>NC_089497.1:75030477-75150477 GCF_036850765.1 Saccopteryx bilineata | reverse complement strand
ACCCACTTCTTAGCAGTGCAGGGTCCACAGAGATATAGCATTTGAAGCTTAGTAGGGATTTTATAATCTGGAATCCAGTACCTTGTTTTAGACATCAGGAATGCAAGCAGTTGGTGTGCTTGTAAGTGGGTAACAGCCAGCTCCATGGGGGAGAAGTCCTGCTCTGTATTCTGCTGGTTTTTGTGGTGGGGGTACTGCCACCGTGGCTAATTTCAGGCTAGCATGCTGTGAGTGCAGTGTTGGGAAGAGACAGAAGCATGCCGTTATAAAGATTTCCCACCATTCACACCATGTAGCTGTACTGTAGAGAGCCTCAAGAGAACATAGGTAATAATAAGATAGAGTAAAACCATTACAAAGTGTTTTGAGTACTTACCTTTAAAATATATATATATATATATATATATATATATATATATATATATATATATTTTGTATTTTTCTGAAGTTGGAAACGGGGAGGCAGTCAGACTCCTGCATGCACCCGACCGGGATCCACCCGGCATGCCCACCAGGGGACGATGCTCTGCCCATCTGGGGTGTCGCTCTGTTGCAACCAGAGCCATTCTAGCGCCTGAGGCAGAGGCCATGGAGCCATCCTCAGTGCCTGGGCCAACTTTGCTCCAATGGAGCCTTGGCTGCGGGAGGGGAAGAGAGAGACAGAGAGGAAGGAGAGGGAGAGGGATGGAGAAGCAGATGGGCACCTCTCCTGTGTGCCCTGGCTGGGAATCAAACCCGGGATTCCTGCACGCCAGTCCGATGCTCTACCACTGAGCCAACCGACCAGGGCCAAAATGTATTTTCTTTAATGATAAGTTTATAGAATTTAATTTTTACCAATGGTCATGTTTAGTGACCAGAATTCTTACTATTTATCAATTGAGTCTCTGCCCCGTTTGAGCCAGTTCCAGAACCCCACTGACCTTGAGGGCTAAGAGACTTGGGATGGAGCCAGGATGAGTAACACGTCTCACCTCACTCCTGATAACATATCCAGGGGAAGACTGTTGTGTCCTGACCTTCAGCTATGATTCACAAAAGGGGCCGCTAAGTGATGTTAGATGATCTTCTGAAAACACCAGATCAGTGTTTCGTAGTGGCTCAGAAATTAAGGAAATTTTGTTGAGTGTCATAAGAAAGGATATTGAAAGAAAAGAAATATTATATCCAAATCTTAATAAAAACACATTGTGCATTGCAAGCCAGAACACTTAACAAAGATGCATGGTGGTAAAGAAAATTCAGATGAGGACTGGGAAGTAGACAGTGAAACAAGAAGGGGATTCTAATAACGGATCAGGCTAAAATGATCTGGATGCTAGCCAGAAGTGCGAAGGCAGTTAAAAACCCCCATAAAATTAGGTAGGGGCCGGTGAACTCTACCTAGTTCTCCAGGGCCAGCCCTGGAAGGAGAGTAAGAGGTGAATTTTGATAATTTTATAGCAGTGCTTGTGGTGAGAGATGAATGGAAGTATCTTTTAAAAACAGTTTTTAATTCTGTGTATGGATGCCTGATCTGTCATGGAGTAAAAGCTTTTGGGGGGCAGGGACCATTTCCTTATTCCTGACCGTGCCTCACCCAGAGGTGGCAAGTGCTGGTGTGCAGTGCAGCCTGGGAGAGTTTGAAGCCGGGGAGAGATGGGCTGTGAGAGCCGCAGCAGGTCAGCCTGGCTGCTGGGGGAAGGAAACCGAAGGGGCTGCTTGTGGCGGCAGCTGAGCTGTGATGGTGGCTGGGACTGGGGTGGGTGTGTCCAGATCACCAAGGGGGGGGTGTCCAAATATGTTTTGGATGTCAGATGGATAGGAATTGCCCATGGGCTGGGTGGGCATGAGACAGCAGCTGAGGGAACTTCCTCCATTGTCTCTTTCTTAATAAATTCTAGGATCAATCAGTGCTGCCCAGGGGAACACATTTTGCATGAAGTTCAGCTACTTGTGCAGGATGTTAGCAATGCAGAATACAAATTTTTGTTTAAAAATTTCATTTTTAACAATCCAGTGGCTTTTACTATATGCACAGTTGGGCATCCATCACCACCATCTTATTCTAGAATATTTTTACTACCCCACAGCCATCACCTCACCACCTTTCATCCATCCCGCCCCCGCCTCAGCAATCAGCAATCTACTTTCTGTCTCCATGGATGTGCCTGTTCTGGGCATTTCATATAAAAGGAATCATATAAAACATGGTTCTTTGTGGCTGGCTTCTTTTCACTTAGTATATGTTTTCAAGATTTATTCATAGCATGTATCAGTACTCTGTTTCTTTTTATTGCTAAATAACATTCTATTGTATACACATGTGACATTTTACTTAACCTGTTTATCGTTAATGGACATTTGGGTTGTTTCTACTTTTTGGCTATTATAAATAATGCTTCTATGAACATTTGTGTATAAGTTTTTGTGTGGACACCTATTTTCAGTTCTCTTGGCTATATACCTAGGGAATGAAATTCCTAGGTCATACAGTAACTGATTAACCATTTGAGGACCTGCCAAACTGTTTTCCAAAGTGACTGCACCATTTTACATTCCCACCAGAGTATGTTTTTAAAGACAGCCAGAAATAACTTATATCATTAAGCAAATGGCCAATATATTGAGAGGCATTATGTCCAGGATGCATTGGGTTTGGGAGAAAGCAGAGATTCTGATGCCAAGCTGGACGTCACAGATCTGCTCCTGAGGGGGACTGATCTGGCACAGAGACACTCAGGCTGTCCGTGCCCAGGGTCGCATTTGCACCTGATTAAGTAATGGAGCTGTGCTGCTTGCAGTCCATTCAAGTGCCCTTGACCACATGCTGTCATGTGATGTGTTGAAGACATTGGATAGCAGGGTGTCTATGTGTTAGGAGGGAAACACACCTTTTGGGTAAATCCTAGGCATTTTTTTGTGGCTAATTTCACACTTGTAAATTGTTCACCTTACACTTTTCACTCTGCCTGCTAAGAGGTAGGAGTTGTTAAATGTGACTCCTGCACTTGGGCTTACGAACTGGATTTGGTTCCTTGTGAGTTTTTGCTATTGTCAGAACTGCAGAGTCTAGGCCAGGGACAAAACCCTGCTATACCCAGGAGAAGTCACTGGGACAGGAAACCAGAACCTTGTCTTGCTGTAACCAAACCATTTGAATTTTCTTAGTTTAAGCTGTGTTGATTAATAAACTTTTAAATTCTTTTTATAGAAGTTGCTATTTTCTCAAACTGCTTTAATATATTACATTTGGGTTTGTCTTACAGGTAACAATTGCTTGTGATGCAGTTCTTAACTCAAAATCTCCATATAGAAAGCAGGACCCAGACACATGGGAAAATGAATTGCCAATATCCAAGTACGCCAGTAACCTCATGCAGTTGGACAATGGAGTCAGGATTCCTCCCAGGTGAACTTCAGAGAGGGAAGTTGGCCAAAAGAATACCTACTTTTCTACCTCTTTCTGAATTAGTAGTTAATATACTTTCCTTCTCAGATGCCTTTTATTAAAAATAAGCTAAAAAATTCTTTCTAAAATGGTCTGTACCTTTAGTAGACACTGCACAAGGCTAGCCCATACCCCCTAGCCCGTCCCCACCATAGGCTTCCAGTTACAGGCACCTGTAACTCTTTGCTTGAGGGTTTTCCCTGCCTGTGAAGCCAGGCAGGCCTGTGCACGGGATAGTCAGACACGCGATGGAGTCGCAGTCCCTCCTGCCCTCCGGGAACAGCCTCAGCCAGTGCCCGCGGAGTACCTGGTCCCATCGCCCGGATCCCCACAGCTCCGAGGGTTCCCCAGCCGCATGGGGCCCCAGTTGCCCGTAGTGGTTTCTTGTCCTTTCTAGTGTCACTTCCCTGTGGTGCTTCCTAGGATCGCCTCCTAAACAAGCCATTTGCTCAGAGTCTGCTTCTTGGGGAACCCAACTTAAAACTGGCAGTGGTTGTCACATTTTTGACTGGCAAGTTCTCTGGGCCGCATTGGCATCTCCTGTTGGGTGCTCCTTTCCAGAGGCAGGTGCCGGGAGGAGAGAGCAGGGCTTAGGGAAGAGAGATGGCTTAGGAATGTGCCCAGCCTTATTGAACCCTGACTGCATTGCATTCCCGTTCTGTGTAGTCTTAGCCAAGGCACCGAACCTCAGTTCTCCCATTCACAGCGGGATGGTAGAACTGATGCTGGGCCGCGTGTATTAGAATTAAATGATAGCACTTCTGTAAGGTACCTGGCACATACCGGGGTGATTTCCTTTCTACTTAATTTAGATTTGCCATCTAGTAGGCTTTTGTTTATACTAGTTTTCCTAGGTGTGGTTAATGCTTTTGAACTTTGGATGTTTATATATGTGGGATCCTTAATGTTTTGAACTTATTCAAGCTCACTGTCCTTCACTAGGAATTTCAAGGAAATGACTCCCCCTTCTGCCCTCAGGTTCTGTATTAGTTTTTTAAGTAAAAGAGCCATCATGAAGAAGCTGGGAGGAGCTGGTCCCCATCCGGGCGGTAGGTGGGGTCCTGAGTGTCCTGCTGCTCTGGAAGTGACCTCAGATTATTCCATTGATGGTTTCCGGTGGCCCCAGCCTGAGGCACTCTATTTTTTCCATGTTAATTTTCTAATTATGCCTTGAATTCCAGCTGTACTAACCACTCTGCAATGACTTTGCAGTGGTTGGAAGTGTACCCAGTGTGACCTGCGGGAAAACCTCTGGTTGAATCTAACGGATGGCTCTGTGCTGTGCGGGAAGTGGTTCTTCGACAGCTCCGGGGGCAACGGACATGCGCTGGAGCATTACAGAGACACAGGGTACCCTCTGGCTGTGAAACTGGGAACCATCACTCCCGACGGGGCAGGTGAGTGCCTGTGTGGCCTCTAGGAACCTGGCGGTGGCTCCTTCCTAGATTTAAGCAATGCTGTATCTGAGGGTTGGAGGCTGCAGCTCTAGACTCCAACAGCTCAGGTTTGAATCCTGATGCTGCCTCTTATTAGCCGTAAGGTCTTGGGCGAGTTTTCAGATCCTCCCTAAGGATTAGGTTCCTCATGTTTGTTTGTTTTTACAGAGACAGAGAGAGTCAGAGAGAGGGATAGACAGGGACAGACAGACAGGAACGGAGAGAGCTGAGAAGCATCAATCATCAGTTTTTCGTTGCAACACCTTGGTTGTTCATTGATTGCTTTCTCATATGTGCCTTGACCGTGGGGCTACAGCAGACCGAGTAACCCCTTACTCAAGGTAGCGACCTTGGGTCCAAGCTGGTGAACTTTTGCTCAAACCAGATGAGCCCACGCTCAAGCTGGCGACCTCGGGGTCTCGAACCTGGGTCCTCCGCATCCCATTTGATGCTCTATCCACTGCGCCACTGCCTGGTCAGGCCTCATCTTGAGGATAATCATGGCACCTCCTCATAGGTTTAAGGTGCATAAACTTCTTTTTAAAAAATTTTTCTTAAGTGAGAAGCAGGGAGGCAGAGAGACACTCCTGCATGTGCCCCGACCAGAATCCACTCAGATAGCCCCCTATTGGGGCGATGCTCTGCCCATTTGGGATGTTCTTGGCAACTGAGCTATTTTAGTGCCTGAGGCAGAGGCCACAGAGCCATTCTCAGCACCTGGGGCCAACTTGCTCCAACTGAGCCATGGCTGCTGGAGAGGAAGAGAGAATAGAGAAGGGTGAGGGGAAGAGGTAGAGAAGTAGATGGTCGCCTCTCCTGTGTGCCCTGACTGGGAATCAAACCTGAGACTCACACACCAGGTTGATGCTCTATCACTGAACTAACTGGCCAGAGCCAAGGTGTCTAAGCTTTTAGCCCAGTGTACACAGTAAGGTTTTGGTAAAAGTTAGCTTCTTTTTTCTTTTTATTATCTTTCTGTATATCTCTTGGCTAAGGGTGCAGAAGCAAGAACCAAGACTTGTGATGCAAATGTGCTCAGTTAAACCCACCACTGGAATAGCAAGGAGAAGCCCTAGAATTCATGATGAGGATTAGTTTTATTTTAGGGGTAAGTGGCTTAATTATGGAGAAGATGGGTTTCAAAGGACAGATACTAAGTGTTCGGGGTCCCTCCTGTCCGCTGGCAGCAGTGGAGCTCATGTGCAATGAGGGATTAAAATCTGTTTTTATGTGGCCCTGGCCAGTTGGCTCAGTGGTAGAGTGTCAGCCCAGTGTGTGGAAGTCCTAGGTTGGATTCCTTGTCAGGGCACACAGGAGAAGCGACCATCTGCTTTTCCACTTCTCTCTTTTCTCTCTCTCTCTCTCCCTTTCTTCCACTCTCTCTCCTTTCCTGCAGCCCTGGCTTGAATGGTTCCAACAAGTTGGCCCTGGGTGCAGAGGATGGCTCCATGGCCTTGCCTCAGGCGCTAAAATAGCTCAGTTGCTGAGCAATGGAGCAGAAGCCCCAAATGGGCAAAGCGTTGCCTGATAGAGGGCTTGCCAGGTGGATCCCAGTTGGGGTGCATGTGGGAGCCTGTCTGCCTCCCTGCCTCTCAATTAAAAAAAAAATCTCGTTCTATGTGTATGTACTGTTAACTTCCAAATTGTTTTTTCTTTATGGCCTCACACTGTATGCTTTAAAATGATAGCTTTGGCCATGTTTGTACAGTTAATTCCTTCTACCATTTTGTGAAGAAAAAGGAAGTAACTTTATGAGCAGTAATGAGAAACTTAAGTATTAAGCAGTGGCTATAAGAACCCATGTCTAGCATCATATAAAACATTTATTATTTGCCTGACCTGTGGTGGTGCAGTGGATAAAGCCTTGACCTGAAATGCTGAGGTCGCCGGTTTGAAACCCTAGGCTTGCCTGGTCAAGGCACATACGGGAGTTGATGCTTCATGCTCCTCCCCACCTTCTCTCTCTTCTCTGAAATGAATAAATAAAATAAAAATAATTAAAAAACACATTTATTATTTACTTACGTTTTTAGCACATGTGCGTGAGAAGACAGAAACAGGAAGGGAGAGAGATGAGAAGCATCAACTTGTAGTTGTGTCACTTTAGCTGTTCATTGATTGCTCTCATATGTGCCTTGATCTGGGAGCTTCAGCTGAGCCAGTGACCCCTTGCTCAAGCCAGTGATCTTGGGCTCAAGCTAGTGACCTTGAGCTTCAAGTCAGCAACCTTGGGCTTCAAGCCAGCATAGCGACCTTTGGGCTCAAGCCAGTGATCATGGGGTTATGTCTATGATCCCATGCTCAAGCTGGTGAGCCCTCACTCAAGCTGGCACCCACCAGGTTTTGAACCTGGGACCTCAGTGTCCAGGTGGATGCTGTATCCCCTGTGCCACCACCTGGTCAGGTCATAGGAAACATTTATTAAGCACAGGTCTGGATCAACACCTATATCCATCTTCTTTGTCTTTCCAGGCTTTAGAATCTATTTCTTCTTATTTTAAGGTAAGAAAAAATTTTAGGAGAATATTAAGATATTTGTCTTTTCTTCATTCTCCTTCTGTGACTGAATTAGCCTGCCTTAGAGTTAACTGGCTAAAATGTTTTTATTAAATACGGTACAACTGTCAACCATGTCTTTTCCATTAAACTGGTTTTGTTCTCACTTGTTTTATAACTGAAGCCTGGCAGTTAGGTCATGTCAGGATTTTTTTGATTCACATTTTGGATAAATTTTCTGTTTCTAAAAATAGGGGACTTATTTTAACTCATTGGAGAAAAGTTGCTGCAAGAGGTCCAGGTGCTGGTGACAAACATTTTCCCCCCACGCAAATAAAACTCTACATAAGCCACGTTGAATCTTAAAACTTCCAGGCTCTGAAGAGGAAATTCAGGATATGCAGTTGGATTGGGTTATAGTGAACTATTTACAGGTCATTGCTATGTTGAATGACAGCTGTACAAGGCAGCCATCATTGTCTTTTTTTTGGGACCACAGAGAGAAGGGTTTGTAAGGTAGGAATTCTATTGGATAAATTATAAGGGGTAAATAATTAAAATGTTTCTACTTTTATACTGTCTCATGTAGGGCTCTGATCAGACCTGTTATTAGAAGTCCAGCTCTTAGAATAACCTGTCCAAGACTACAAGTGACTTAGTTATAAAATATTAGTTGTTCAAAGGCTGGGGTATCTCTTATCTCTTCAGTCCCATACAAAATCTTATACAGAGTAGGCACACATATTTTTGTTAAATAAACCAACTGGTATACAAGTAGATAATTAGATTTTATTTAAAGGTATGCTAGTAATAAAGTAAAAGGTTAATCCTATTTGCTGTGCATCTTTAATTTTCCAGAAGCTTTTTTTCTAGTGTGAAATTTATTTTTAAACTGCAATGTAGAGTATATCTGAAGTTTTTTCTGTTCACTTTGAAAAAGGGAAGTTTATATTTATTCCTTGATTATTCAAGAAGCAGATGTTCAGTGTAACATTTAGAAAACAGAGGAAAGTAAATAAAAATCACTTGTAATGCCACTTGACATACTAATCACTTCTAACAATTAGGGTAATTTCTTTCAGTCTTTTTATTTTTTTTAAGGCCTCGATCAGTTCTTATAGAAAGACCCCTCTCCCTACATATTTTTACAAAAATTGAATTGTACTGTAAAGTTTTATATCTTATTTTTCTCTATTTAGCTTTAAAGTATGTTTTTCATGTCATTAAATGTTCATCAGTATTCCATGATAGTGCCATAAGTCATTTCACTGTTCTCTTGTGAGTTGTTATAATTTTTTTTGCTGTTCTGAACATCCTTGTCCAAATCTTCAGGTGTTAGTCTAATGATATTTTTGGGATAAATTCCTGTGAACAAAGGGCTGAACCTTTAAAATTTTCAGTTGCCGAGTTTCTTTTTTAAACAGTTTTAATTTACATTCCCACTAGCAGTGTACGCGAACACCTCTATTTCACCAAATCTCGGGTAACTTTGGGTATTTAGAAATTTTAAAAACCTTTGCTAATCTGGTATCTTGTTTTAATTTGCTTTAGTAGTGAGGCTGATCATTTTTTATAGTACTGTTGGCCATGCATATTTATTTTTGTGAATTTCTTAAGCTGATTGTTCTAGTAGGTTTATGTGCAGGCCCTTTCTTATTGGTTTAACCCTTTGAGTAGGACGAACGTTCATGTACCTCCTCCTTGAAAGAGTTAACAAAAAACTCACTACTCAAAGCGTTAAAAACACTTTAACTACTAAGAATATTAACCCATTATCTTCCATAGTTAAGTTTTTAAAAAAAAAATTTTCCATAGATTTGAGAGAGAGAGAGAGAGAGAGAGAGAAAGCATCGACTCGTCTCACTTAGTTGTTCCACTTTGTTATGCTCACGTTAGTTACTTCTTGTCCATGCCGTTACTGGGGTTCAAACCCATGACCCAGCCCCCCAGCATGACGTTCTGTCCACGTACCACCTGGCAGGGTCTGCCATAGCTGTTTGTTGTTATTTTTTAGAGAAAGAATCTTAAAGTTTTTCTTTATTATGTAATTGACACGCCGTATTTGAGCAGATGCTCCCGGTTCAATCACAGGTGCATACAACACCAGCCGTAGCAGTGTGGATCACACGCTCTGTAGTGAGGGTTCTTAAACTCATGAGGCTGAAATGATGTTCACTTTCTGAAAAAAAAAATCAGATTGGATGCCTGCTTATCTTATGCAAAGTTGGTTTTAACACAAACAATTATTTTCAGTGTAATTATCGTTTCATAAGTTTATGTGATGGGTAAATTCTATTTCAGTTTCCTTTAGATCTGTGTTTAACAGATTGTTAACTGTAACTCATTGTTTATTTAAAAGTCAAATAAGTTAATGAAACCATGCGTAAAATTTCCTTCAATATCGTATGATGATCCTTGCGTACGATGAGTCCCAGGAGGGCGGGTGGCCACCTCCTGGTGAAGGTGCTACTGCAGAGGGTCCCATAGTCCATA
This sequence comes from Saccopteryx bilineata, assembly GCF_036850765.1. NCBI lineage: Eukaryota > Metazoa > Chordata > Mammalia > Chiroptera > Emballonuridae > Saccopteryx > Saccopteryx bilineata. The sequence goes on along the minus strand of NC_089497.1, from coordinate 75,140,622 downwards.
CTTCCCAGGCTAATTAAGACTGCTTCACCTCACAAGAGACAGTCTCAAAATTCAGGGCATTTACTTTTTAGTTTATAACAAGAACCACAGCTGCCTGTTTGACCAGTACATTCCTTCCCTGTGGGAAGCTGAATTATATTTAGAATATTGTTTAGTAAACATGGAATCCAAGTAGGTTGTGGACTCAACTGTTTAATGGTAGCGTGATCTGCACATGCTGGTTTCCTCCCTTGTAAGGACATACCTGTTCAGTGAGAAACTCCTACTCATCCTGAGGTCTCAACTTAGAATCAGTTCTTCCAAGAAGCCCTGATCCCCCAGGCGAGGCCATTGTGGTAGCGTGGGTAATAAAAATGGTCCCCATATCAGATTCATTCTAGGTCCCCATGGGTACAACAACAAACAAACTAGGAAACAGTTCACCATACAAATAAACAAAGGCTTTCCTTTGTGGGAAGAAGCATTGGTTTGGCAGAGCAAGGATAAGGTTCTTAGTGGGAAGGGAGTGAGGAGGGGAGGGGGAAGGAGAGCGTGTTTTTTTTCTTCCATCATAGAAACTATATAGTTTACATATAAAAACATGCCTCAGTGCCTTGGGTGATTGGAGACGAGTCTTCCAGTGATGCCAAGGGTAGCTGTGAAATTGCCTGTCCTTCTAGCCCAGGGGTCAGGTTCATGGCCGAGAGAGCCATGAACGCCACATATTTTAAAATGTAATTCCGTGAGAGCCATACAACGACCTGTGTACGTTATGCATTATCCAATAAAAATTTGTTATTGTCCCGGAGGACAGCTGTGATTGGCTCCAGCCACCCGCAACCATGAACATGAGCGGTAGGAAATGAATGGATTGTAATACATGAGAATGTTTTATATTTTTAATGTTATTATTATTTTTTTATTAAAGATTTGTCTGCGAGCCAGATGCAGCCATCGAAAGAGCCACACCTGGCTCTCGAGCCATAGGTTCCCGACCCCTGTTCTAGCCTCTGCACCAGCTCCATAGATTCTCAAGGTGGTCTTTCTTCTTTGGTCATCTTTACTCTTGACCTTGGCATAAGCTTCCTTGAGTCTCTCACAGCCCAAGAGTTTGGAATTAGGCACTGATGACTTCATCTTAGTTTTTTTTTTTTTTTCTTTTTTCTGAAGCTGGAAACGGAGAGAGACAGTCAGACAGACTCCCGCATGCGCCCGACCCGGATCCACCCGGCACGCCCACCAGGGGCTACGCTCTGCCCACCAGGGGGCAATGCTCTGCCCCTCCGGGGCATCGCTTTGCCACGACCAGAGCCACTCCAGCGCCTGGGGCAGAGGCCAAGGAGCCATCCCCAGCGCCCGGGCCATCTTTGCTTCAATGGAGCCTTGGCTGCGGGAGGGGAAGAGAGAGACAGAGAGGAAGGAGGGGGTGGGGGGTGGAGAAGCAAATGGGCGCTTCTCCTTTGTGCCCTGGCTGGGAATCGAACCCGGGTCCCCCGCACGCCAGGCCGATGCTCTACCGCTGAGCCAACCGGCCAGGGCCTTCATCTTAGTTTTGACCTGGCTTGTGCCCCTCCTTTGTGCCTCTGTAGCACCTTGTATCATTTTTTTTGCAAGGTCCTGTAACTGTGTTTAATGGTGGTCTCCTGGGACAGCAGCACCTGACTACCATGTTTGTTATATACTGTTATACCTCTAGCATCTAGCATGGCCCCCTCACACATAGTAGGTCTTCAGTAAGTATTTATGGAGTAAACAGATAAAGGAAGACATGCCAGCAGAGTTTGCTCCTCTGATTCGCCTCTTTCTTTTCCTTCCTTCCCGCCCTCCCTCCCTCTTATTTCTTTTCTTTTTTTCTTATTGATGTCCTTTTACTTGTTCTCCTTTCCTGACCACAGTCTAGGTTTTGTCTGGCCTGGGAGTGATACTCTCTAAAGTGATGGTACCTGCCTCGGATCTCATTCAGTTTTTATTAATTTCTCTAGTAATTTCCAGAGCACTCTCTGGTTTCTCTTCTCTTGCCTGTGGCCAGATGGTCTTGTAGACTCACAAGTACAATATAATAAATTTGAAAAATATGAAAGAGCAAAACCAACAACTACGAAAAATCTCATTTAGAGATAACAAATTATTACCGTGTTGATATTCCGTACAGATTCTCGGTCTTGGTCTCAGTTTCCGTTTCTTCTCTAACTTCTTTCTTAATTTTGGCATTTATTATATGTACTATTTTCTAACATGCTTATCACATTAATGCTCTAAACTTTTCTTTTATCCTTTTCTTTCTCCATGTTCTCCATTGTTCAGTTTTCCATTTAACTTGAAACAAAACAATTGTTGGTTTCTTTCTAAAGTGAATGTAGTTCCTCGTGAAATGTCGCTTGGGCTATTCCTGGGAGGATCCCTCTGGGAACTTCCTAACTGTGCTTCCTGGCTCCAAGTTTTAAAGTCAAGTTAGGGATGGGGGTGGGTCACCTTTGTCAGACAATGCTTATTTGTTACAGTAGTTTCTGAGCTAAGACTTGACTTTGCTAAGCTGAAGTTGGAGATAAAGTGAATTTCCTAATAAAAAATATAGAAGCCAAGACTTTCAGCCTCTGAATTCACTTTGATTTCCCCCCCCCGCCCCGTGTCCACACACCATTTATATATTCTTCATGATGGATCACAGTTCATTTTTAGATTCCTTGCACATCACTCACTCAACTGCTTTTGTCATTGGAGTAAGAAATAACTATAGTGTCTGACCAAATCGTGTCATATCTTTGGAGCACTTAATGACTGGAGGCGTTAGTTTCTCCATGTGGCTGAGTCTAATGGGTTAAGAACCATAGATTGCTATGTGATTTTCTCTTAATTCAAAATCATAGGCCAATACCAATGTAGTTCTAGCAATTTTCTTATTTTCTAATAGAGCTGTGATAATTGGAAGCTTAAAATCTTAAGTCTTAGAAACGATGTCACCAGTTAATAATAACCAACGTTCAAGTGCCAGGGAATGTCATTTTCACCTTCCAGCCTATATTCAAGTGGTATTTTTCTGTCACTTGTTCTAGATGAAAAAATATTGTTGATGTATTTGTTTCAAGTTATTAAATCAAAACAATTTTGTTGGTTGTTTTTGGAATAATTTTCTTAATTGGGTTGGGGATTTTCTCTTTTGTTTTTGCTTTTGAAGCACTGAATTATATTTTTTAAAAAAGAATATAAGTGAAGGCTACTACCCACAAATTAAAATGGGCCTTAGGGAAAGAGGGATAGAAGAAAAGCCATACAATGTGTAACCTATTAATAATGGCAAGGCTGACTTCCTTTGGTGCCAGTGAGTCTCCATGTTTCTGGGTTGTGTCAAAGATGTCACCATAGTTTCTGTATATTACTTTTTTTTCCTCCTGGTGATGCTCCAAAGAGCAGGATAGTCTTCTACTGTCCTGAAGATTGATATCTTCATGTCTGTTTCCTTTGAAATCAATATATTTTTTTCAAATTTAGGAGTGAAGAAATTGGGTTTTTTGACTCTCCATGCCTGTTAAGGGCCGACAAGGGTGCTTCGTGAAGTCTCTCGGCCTCCTGAGTGACTTATGGAAATGGTCTGGTGCCGAGGAAAGAATTGGGCTTGTGTCAGAATACGTGTGGAGTTGCAGGCAAATGACATAACCTTTCTGAGCCTCTTTTCCTCACCCGCAAAATGAGCCTGAGCTGTTTCCTCTCCCACATCGCACTGCTGTGTGAGGACAGATAAGGCATGGTTCGCTTAGCATCTGGGGAACTTACTAAAATGCAGATTCTTATTCAGTAGGTCCGGGGTGGGGCCTGGAGTCTGTACACTTTGAGAAGCCCTGTTCTGTTTGAAGCATTCTCTTGTCAGGTGGGATATTAGGATCCTGAGGAGAGAAGCCTGCTACCTCAGTTCAGAGCTCCCAGCACTGGTGCACCGCACATGGGTTACCAACAGGCCAAGCGCCTCAGCCCTCAGGCCTTGGGGCAGGGGGCAGGGGGCAGGGCCTGGGGCAGCCGAAGCTCCTTGAGTTACCCTGCTGTGCCAAATGCATCCTCATTTTTTTTAAAGTGAGGGCAAGGAGATAAAGAGATAGACCTGCCTGCACCCCGATCAGGATCTGCCTGGCAATCCCAACTAGAGCTGATGCTCAAATCTACCGAGCCACTGGTTGTGGAAGGAGAAGAGAGAGAAGGGGGAGAGGGAGGGGAAAACAGAGAGGGAGAGAAGCTGATGATCGTTTCTCTTGTATGCCCTGACTGGGAATTGAACCTAGGATGTCCATATGCCAGACTGACGCTCTATCCACCGAGCAATCTGGTCAAGGCCACACCCTCTTCTTCTGTGTGCTCGGAGGGGCCGCATTAGGGAAGCACTGCGCAGTCCTCACACATCCCTAGCAGGCTCTGTGAGGTGTGGACACCAGAGTGGGGAGAAGGGGAGAGGGGCAGGTGGGAGGTGGCTGTTGGCCAGCTAATAGGTCTGAGGCTATCGAGCAGTAATTTTCAGCCTTTTCATCCCATGGCACACGTAAACAAATTACTAAAGTTCTGTGGCACACCAAAAAATGTTTTTTTTGCCAATCTGACCAAAAAAGGGTATAATTTCTATTTATTTACAAAAATAGAAAAAAAATTAAAAGACTAATTACCTATCCTTTTTGCTCTAAAGTGATTTTTAAAACAAAACAGATGCCTATACTTGTATATAAGGATTTATGGTACCAAGAATTAGCCAATCAGGTGCAACCTTATATTGCAATATGACCAATAAGATGCAGCTCTATTATATGACCTATTTATGGTTTGAGACAGGGCATTTACATCAGACAGCTGTTATTGTGTTGGTTGTTGTCATCTTTTTATTTGATAATCTAAGGAAAAAGAGATCAGCGTCCCTGACTAAAGAGTTAGGTATTGCAGGTTTTAAAAATTCTCGTGGCACACCAGTTGAAAATCGCTGTTATAGAGGGTTCCACAGACAGAACTGTGCTTGTCCTGGACCTGCCACCCCAGCCCAGCCTTTCACCTGCTGCCAGTGTTGCCCACAGAGTCTGCCTGTCGTGGGCTCACCATGTTGCCCCTCTCCTCCCTTACACATCTCTTGCTGAACTTATAGTTGTGCCACTGTGGTTTTGGTTAGAAAAATCAAATATTAGGCATTTATGTTTGTCCAATTTTAAATTATTTTAAGTTTAGACATTGTTCTTTTCTAGTTTCAGAATTTTTTTTTTATTATTCCCGAAGTGTCACAAGAATTGATATATGGATCATTTACAAAAAATACCTATTATGTTTGTTGTCTGTCATGTGTCTTTTCCCAGTTGATTGTAACTCATAAGAGGTTTTTGTTTTGTTCATTAGTATATCCCAAGCCCGGTGCATAGTAGGAACTCAATAGGTGTATGCTCGCTATTGATTGATTGATTACCGCTTATTTTCTGTTCACCTCTAGATGTGTATTCTTTTCAAGAAGAGGAACCTGTTTCAGATCCTCATCTGGCCACGCACTTAGCACATTTTGGAATTGATATGCTTCATATGCACGGGGTGAGAAAGTATACTTTTGTCTCTGTTCCCACCTTTGTGGAGAGGGCACTGTCTGGTTTTGTTTTGTTTTTTTTAATTTTTTTATTTTTCTGAAGTGAGAAGTGGAGAGGCAGAGAGACAGACTCCAGCATGTGCCTGACTGGGATCCACCCGGCATGCCCACCAGGGGGCGATGCTCTGCCCATCTGGGCTGTTGCTCCATTGCAATCAGAGTCATTCTAGTGCCTGAGGTGGAGGCCACAGAGCCATCCTCAGCGCCCGGGCCAACTTTGCTCCAGTGGAACCTTGGCTGCAGGAGGGGAAGAGAGAGACAGAGAGGAAGGAGAGGGGGAAGGAAGGAGAGGGGGAATTCCTGGCCAGGAATTGAACCCAGGACTTCCATACGCTGGGCCAACACTCTACCACTGAGCCAACCAGCCAGGGCCAGGGCACTGTCTGTTTTATTTAGTATATAATTTCTTTAACATGAATCTTCATTTTCTAGGTTTTAATGTTTGTGTTTACTTTTTGAATGTGATTAATTGGCATTTTCTTTTGGTTACCAGCTTGGACATTTTTATGTTATAATAAAATTGGCACTTCATCAGGTATCATTTTGTTTCGTTGGAATTTATTTGCAAAATCTCCTTTGATGGAGAGTTGCATGAATCACTCTTTGTTCACTAAAGGGAGAAGGTATAGGGAGATAACCTTTAAAATGAAAGGGAAGCAGCGCTCCTTGGAAGGAGGTGTAGAAAGAATAAGCCAATGTGTTATTGAAGATGGAAGAGCTTTGCTTCAGTTAATGTATTTTCAAGTTGCTTTCGTGGCTGTGTAATATCTGACCAGATGAGGAGCTACTTAAATGTGCGTGTTTTGTTTTTAGCCGTTTTCTCGCAGCCTGTCTTCCTTTCCTCACGTTCTCCTAGCTAGCTCCTCTTTCTCACTCATCTCACTTGTTAATTTATTTTCTTTGTCTTCCTTAAGCCTTCCTCCTGTTGCCGGGCGCTTGGAAGCTCCGCGTTTTCATTTCATTTTCCTGTCCGCTGCCTTGCCTTATTGTTTGCTGTGCTGTGTCTTATCCTCTCTTGAAATTATTCTACTTGCTCCTTTTTTTATTCCTATTTGTCTTTTTTTCTCCTATCTTCTTTTCAGTTTTTCTTACTTTTAAGTCTTTTAATTTCTTTTTATTGTGGAAAGAGAGATATAACAAAATTGACCATTTTCATCATTTTTAAGTGTGTAGTTCTGTGGCATTAAGTACATTGACATTGTGCAACCATCAGCACCTCACCTCTTTTAATTATTCCTCTGTTTACTTGGGGAGAAGAAGAGGCAGAAACTTCCATTGCTTTTAGAAATAATTTGTGGGACATCCACTGATGATCCCGGCTAAAGTTATTTTTCTTCAATGACTGCCTCAGACAGAGAATGGGCTCCGGGACAATGACATCAAGCCTCGGGTCAGTGAGTGGGAAGTGATCCAGGAGACGGGGACGAAGCTGAAGCCCATGTATGGCCCCGGGTACACGGGCCTCAAGAACCTGGGCAACAGCTGCTACCTCAGCTCCGTCATGCAGGCCATCTTCAGCATCCCGGAGTTCCAGAGAGCGTGAGTGCCCTCCCCCCGCCCCGCCCCCTCCAGGCCTGGTGCACAGCGCTGCTGGAGCATGAGTGCCCACCAACCCCCCAGGCCTGGTGCACAGCGCTGGAGCGGGAGTGTCCCCCAGCCCCGCCCCCCCGGGCCTGGTGCACAGCGCTGGAGTGGGAGTGCCCCCCCAGGCCTGGTGCACAGCGCTGGTGCGGGAGTGTCCCACCAGCCCCGCCCCCCCCCCCCCCCCCCGGGCCTGGTGCACAGCGCTGGAGTGGGAGTGCCCCCCCCCCAGGCCTGGTGCACAGCGGTGGAGCGGGAGTGTCCCCCCTTCCCAGCCGCCCCCCTTCCCGGGCCTGGTGCACAGCGCTGGAGCGTGAGTGCCCCCCAACCCCCCAGGCCTGGTGCACAGCGCTGGAGCAGGAGTGTCCTCCCAGCCCCGCGCCGCCCCCCCCCCCCCCCCCCCGGGGCCTGGTGCACAGCGCTGGAGCAGGAGTGTCCTCCCAGCCCCGCGCCGCCCCCCCCCCCCCCCCGGGGCCTGGTGCACAGCGCTGGAGCAGGAGTGTCCCCCCCAGCCCCCCCGCGGCGCCCTCCCCCTTCCCCGGGCCTGATGCAGAGCGCTGGAGCGGGAGTGTCCCCCGCAGCCCCCCTCTCCCCCCGCCTGGTGCACAGCACTGCCTCTGTCCCCTCCAGGGCCAGTAGAGTCAGGGTGGCTTCTTACACTGAAGCTGCATCAAGTGTTATGGGAATCAGGTGATACAGGGAGAGCTTTTTCAACTGAAAAATCCTCCCACAGGGATTTGTCATACTAATAATGTCTTCCATTGTTAGACTATCACTCTCTATTCCAAGAAAGTGTTAATCATTAATCTTCACAGCAAGCCTGCCAAATCCCTTCCGATACATGCAGTGGGAGAGATGCTGTGGTCTGTTTGGTCATTGTTGCACTCCTGGTCAGGATTTAGGGCAGGGGTCGGGAACCTTTTTGGCTGAGAGAGCCATGAACGCCATATATTTTAAAATGTAATTCCGTGAGAGCCATACAACAACCCATGTACATTATGCATTATCCAATAAAAATTTGGTGATGTCCTGGAGGACAGCTGTGATTGACTCCAGCCAACCGCAACCATGAACAGGAGTGTAGGAAATGAATGGATTGTAATACATGAGAATGTTTTATATTTTTAACATTATTTTTTTTATTTGTCTGTGAACCAGATGCAGCCATCAAAAGAGCCACATCTGGCTTGCAAGCCATAGGTTCCCGATCCCTGATTTAGAGTTTTTAAAATGTGATTTACAGCCCAGGCTGGATAGTTCAGCCGGTCAGAGAATCTTCTGGAAGAACAGAAGTCGCCAGTTTGATCCCCGGTCAGGGCACATACAGCAATGGATCGATGTTCCTCTCTCTCTCTCTCTCTCTCTCTCTCTCTCTCTTCCTCCTTTCCTCTTTTACCAAAATCAGTAAATAAAAATTTAAAAGAAAATGTGATTCACAGAAGGGGCTGATCCTCACACTGTTGGGTGTGGCTCTGCAGCGAGATAAAAAAGGAAATTGAAGTGAGCCTCAGCAGTTTTTGTAGCAATTTGACATAATGTTTTATAAGTGGCATTTCATTTTTCTAATACTGTAATTTATTTTTATTGTATTTTTTAAATGTATCATCTACATGAGTTGAAAGAGCAGAAAAGCCGCCCTTCCCTGAAGATGATTTGGATGGCTCTGGTTTAGGGCACTTTCTACCTGTGCATGTACGGAGGGCAGAGGAGCTGTCTGGCCATTTCTTCCTTAGGCCGTGCTCGGGACCGGAGCGAAGGAGACTGGGACCTGGGGCTGGGCGGTTATGGGCAGCCACTGCCTCAGTTTAGAAAATAGTCTCTACTGTTTTCCAAAGTGAGGTTTTCACTTTGGTTCCAGAATGGAAGAGGACATACATGTGCTAAGGCAGACAGGCAGACAGCACACTAGGCATGACAGCACAGGGCAATTTTTATGGGGTGGTGTTGAAATGCTAATAGCTTTAATAGTGTCTAAGTAAAGAGTGCATCAGATATCCTTTTCTTTCTTCGCTTGGTATTTGAAGACTTACCTCTTAACTGTTTTCTGGTTTAGAAAATTTATGGTCAGTTTTGCATGCCTGGTTTTCAATTTTTTATGCAGCCACTAAAGAGTGGGTTTTTTGCTCAGCAGTGTGCTGGCTGTGAGAGGTTCAGTGATAAACGAAGGGACATGGTACCTGAACCCACTTAAGGAAACAGACAGTAAATCAATAACTATAAGAACAGCTGCATGGTTGTGAACATGGTAAGTTCCATAAAGGAAAAGGAAGGAGGTGGTCAGGAGGATCTCTTTAAAGAAAGGACACACAAAGGGACATACACTGTTTTTGTTGTTGTTTTTGTTTTTAAAGTGAGAGGAAGGGAGGGAGATAGAGAGACAGACTCCCGCATGCGCCCCAACCAGGATCCACCCGGCAATGCTCATCTGGGGCCAATGCTTGAATCACCTGAGCTATTCTCACTGCCTGAGGTCGATGCTCGTATCAACCAAACTATCCTCAGTGCCTGGAGACGAATCTCGAACCAGTCTCGCCACTGGTTGTGAGAGGGGAAGAGAAGAGAAGCAGATGGTCATTTCTCTTGTGTGCCCTGACTGGGAATTAAACTTGGGACGTCCACATGCCAGGCCAACGCTCTGTCCACTGAGCCAACTGGCCAGGGCTTGAGCCATACACTTTGATGGATAGTTGAGGGGAATGAGGGCAGAGAGTGTTGGACAGAAGGAAGAGCAAATCTGAAACTCTGTGACAGGAAAACCTTTTCAAAGGGATGCAGCATTGTGTAATCTACCGTTTTTATTAATTCTTAACCATATCTCATTTGTATTACCATTTGATGGGGCAACAAGGTAGCTCCAACTCACACGTCTCATGCTGCAGGCTTTTTTTTTTTTTTAAATAGCGAAGGAATATTCTTATGGTAGGTGTCATGTAATTATTATTTTTGTTAAACTAGCATGGAGAAACTTGTGTTCTTTTATTACAAAGCCCAAGATTTTTAGTGATTTACAGCTTATAGGTTTTGAAAATTCTTTCTATACTCCAAAGATTGAGGAACATTACCTTTCTGAATTTTTTTCTTCAATAAAAAAATGTACCTCATGTCTGTGTTTTGGATTTAAGATTTGAATCCAGTGTTGTTTCAAGTGTTTCAGAATTTTATATATTTAATATAATATTGTTTTCTAAACTGTAGCTATTAGAACATGAATGTTTTATTGTTCATCCTCATTGCTTGTCTTTTTTTTTTTAATTATTTTTTTTTATTTTTTTTTTTATTTTTCTGAAGCTGGAAATGGGGCGAGACAGTCAGACAGACTCCCGCATGCGCCCGACCGGGAACCACCCAGCACGCCCACCAGGGGCAACGCTCTGCCCACCAGGGGGCGATGTTCTGCCCCTCCGGGGCGTCGCTCTGCCCTGACCAGAGCCACTCTAGTGCCTGGGGCAGAGGCCAAGGAGCCATCCCCAGCGCCCGGGCCATCTTTGCTCCAATGGAGCCTTGGCTGCGGGAGGGGAAGAGAGAGAGACAGAGAGGGAGGGGGGTGTGGAGAAGCAAATGGGCACTTCTCCTGTGTGCCCTGGCCGGGAATCAAACCCGGGTCCCCTGCACGCCAGGCCGACGCTCCACCACTGAGCCAACCGGCCAGGGCCTGTCTCTCTTTTTTTTTTTAAGCAACTATCACTGGAATGAAATACATTCTCCTCACATTTATTTCCCCCCAGCAGGACTAATGCAATGGAGTTAGGTGCAGGACTAGTGCCTCCATTTTCTAAGTAGAAAGAGTGACTCGCACAGAGACTAAATGACTTACACACAATCACAGTGTAATTTGGGAATGGCAGCCTGACTCTCTGATACCGTGTCTGCCATCAGTTTACCATTTCAAAATAATTCTGGTGAGGATCAAATCTAAATAAGCTGGTATATGAATTGAATGACAACTAATATGGATTCTCAGATAACAAAACTACATTTTTTAGTTTGAGAACCAGTAGATTACAAGCTGAATGTGTAACATATACCATGGCCAGATAGCTTGGTTGGTTGGAGCGTCATCCCAGAGCATAGAGGTTGCTGGTTCCATCCCCAGTCAGGGCACATGTGGGAAGAGCTTGATGTTATTGTCTCTCTCTCTCCCTGCCTCTCTGAAAAAAAATAAAATTAAAAATTATATAATATATATTTAAAAATAATCTAGCATTTTGTCTTTTAATTTAATTTTGTTGTAGTGGTTGATATTCCTTGTTGATTAGAAAAGGAATATAAATTACTGGCAAAGTGGAATTTTTTTATATTTTGAGAGAGAGGCTTAGGGGAGAGAGACAGGAACATTGAGCTGCTCCTGTGTGTGCCCTGACCAGGGGACTCGAACCAGCAACCTCTGCATTCCTGGACAGTGCTCAAGCCATCTTGACTTAATAGACAATCTATTTTTAGAGATAGAGAGAGGAAGGGAGAGAGGCAGGAGGGGGAAGGGAAGCATTCATTTGTTGTTCCACTCAGTTGTGCGTTCATTGGTTGCTTCCCGTGTGTGTCCTGACTGGGGATCGAACCTGCAACCTTGTCCTGTTAGGACAACGCTCTTAACTGACTGAGCTAACTGGCCAGGGCTGCAAAATGGATTTTTTGGACATCAAAGATTTACCCCATTTAACTTTATTCCTATCCTCCATCTTGCCTGAAAACATAAACCTTTTCACAAATGTTCATCTTCCCAAAGAGTTTGTTTTGTCTTGTCAAGTTTCAAGGTATGAAAAAACTGGATTGTAATGAGTTAATCATGTTGTGTGTTACTAAGAATTCATCAGTGTAACCTCTGGCTCTGAATAATTTGGTTCCAAAGTTTGGTTTATCTATCATTTGGCTCTTGATAATTCTGGGTTGAAAATTTCTGGGTGGAATTGTTGCCCAACTGACACATCCAAAAGTCATGAATGGGACTGTCCCAGAGAAGTGTACTATGTTAATTTTAACATAGGTGCATAATCTGGGATATGAACTCTGAGTCTATAGACAGCAGGAGTCACTAGTTGAGGTTCCTAGTAGTTGAGGCGTCCCATTAGAGGTCATCGATAACTAGTAGTTGTCATGGCTCTCTGCTAAGGTTTTAATTCAGTAATGTTGTTTTCTATTGGTTTATAGGTAGTCAGTTACAGAAATGGGTTCTGGGATTACATGTTATGAAAGTATTCATTCAACATATGTTTATTGAGTGTCTTTTACATGTCAGATACTGTTCTAGTGCTAGAGGTACAGTGATTTAGATAGAATCTCTGCCTTTATGGATATTGTATTCTAGTATGTAATCTCTAGAAAGACAGATAGTAAACAAGAACATAAATAATTATATAATTGCAAACAGTAACACATGCCAAAAGGAAATAAACCAGGGTTCAGTGATAGGGTATTAGGAAGGGTAGGCGGTGCCTTGTACTCAGACCCGAGAAGCTAGCAGGGATCTGTGGAGGGAGAATGTCGGGAAAGGGACACGGATAGCCTGACCTTGAAGCAGGAGCCAGCGTGGCTGGGCGATGTGGGCTGGGGAGAAGGGTGGGAATGAGGTCAGAGGAGCCGGCAGAGCAGGGTCATGAAGGGTCAGGGAAAGAAGTCTGCTTCTGGATTCTTTCAGGCTCAGAGTCAAAACCTGGAGGGGAAAAGATGCACAACACAAAGCAGAGGGTGTGAAATAGGCGTTGGGTGGTTCAAGTCAGCACTGCTCTCAGGATAAACCGGGCAGGAGGGTGGGTTGTGGACGGCTCAAGGGCCTGTGGGCGGGGCAGGCACAGCTCTGGAGCTAGGCTGCTTGGGTCCGCTGGGCTTCCTCATCCTCTTCCTGGGTGACTTCGGAAGCCATCTAATGAAGTTGCACCCCAGTGTCTCATCTGTCAAATGGTATAACGATACTAATTACTTCCTCATATGGTTGTAATAAAGACTCATCCAGGTAACATAGGAAACCCTCAAGAAATGAAAGTTGTCACTGCAGTTACCATTATTGTTCATTTGACATGACTGGAGCAATTCCTCATCTTTGTCATTGAGACAGCAGTTGTGATGCCATTAACCAGTCATTCCTGACTCTGGCTACGTGTTCGAATCACTTGGGGAAATTGGAAAAGATTCCAAATCCCAGGCCCAGCCTCAGACAGTGAAATCACAACCTAGGGTGGCTCTCTGGCTTTTGCATTTTTTAAAGAGACTTTTTAGGGGATTCGAACTCACACCCTGGGTTGAGATCCACTGATAGAAACATAAACATTTTAGGGAGACCCATGAATATGGATGGCCGCAGAGGTAGGAGCTAAGGAAGCACTTTTCCCCAGGTGGATGGTTTGATTTTGATGGAAAGGTAAGGGGGTCTTACCTAGGATGGCGGCTTAATTTGGTTCTGTTCATCTCTTAATTACTATGTTTTGACTGTTGCCTCTCATTTTCTAGATATGTAGGAAATCTTCCAAGAATATTTGACTACTCTCCTTTGGATCCAACGCAAGATTTCAACACACAGATGTAAGTGCCCAATTGTATTTCTTCCTTTTTTTAAAATTAAGTGAGAGGCGGGAGGCAGAAACAGACTCTCAATGCTCCCGACCGGGATCCAGCTGGGATCTCCCCGGCAAGGCCCTACCAGGTGGTGCTCTGCCTGTCTGAGCTGCTGCTCAGGTGCTCAGCAACTGAGCTATTTTAGCACTTGAGGCAAGGCCATGGAGCCATCTTCAATGCCTAGGACCAACTTTGCTTGAACCATTTAAGCCAGGGGTCTCAAACTCAGCTCAGCATGTGGGCCGCAGAGCAAGATCACAGCCGTTCGGCAAATACAAGTAGGCGCCTAGGCTTACTTAATTTTATCCAAAATATTTTGAACTTCGTGGATTAGTCTGCGGGCCGCACAAAATTGTTCGGCGGGCCGCGAGTTTGACACCCCTGATTTAAGCCATGGATACAGGAGGGGAAGACGAGAAGAGAGAGAGACAGACAGTAGTGGAAGGGTAAAGAAGCAGATGGTCACTTCTCCTGTGTGCCCTGACCAGCAATCGAACCTGGAACTTCCACATGCTGGGCTGATGCTCTACCACTGAGCCAACTGTCCAGGGCCCCCAATTGTAGTTTTTCTTTCTTCTTTTTTTGTGTGACAGGGACAGAGACAGAGAGAGGGGGACAGATAGGGACAGACAGACAGGAAGGGAGAGAGAGGAGAAGCATCAATTCTTCATTGTGGCATCTTCGTTGTTCATTGATTGCTTTCTCATATGTGCCTTGACTGGGGGCTACAGCAGAGCGAGTGACCCTTTGCTCAAATCAGTGACCTTGTGTTTAAGCCAGCTACCTTGGACTTCAAGCCAGCAACATTTGAGCTCAAGCCACCGACCATGGGCTCATGTGTATGAACCCATGCTCAAACCGGCACCCCACGCTCAAGCTGGTGAACCCGTGCTCAAGCTGGTGACCTCGGGGTTTCGAACCTGGGTCCTCTGCCTCCCAGTCCGACACTCTATCCACTGTGCCACCACCTAGTCAGGCCCAATTGTAGTCTTTAAGCAAAGTCGCCATTAAAGTGTTCATAGTGGTTTTTTTTGGGGTTGCAGAATTAAAGGCAATTCTCTTTATTTTATTCTTTATGTATTTTTCAAAGTACCTGTATTCCATAATGAACTTATTTTACTTTTATAATAAGCAAGAAATTAATAAAATTATCTATAAAGTACTTTGGAAAATTTGAAAATAGAATCAGTATCAAATAGAATCAAGTAAGTTATTGTGAGTAATTGAACTAAAGGAGTTCACCTGAAAGAAACTGGACTTAGTGAAATTCACAGGTAATTTGAATATCTCTAAAGGGAAACAACAGTGACCTTTTTGTTTTTGTTTCTCCCTGCTGTCCAGGACTAAGTTAGGACATGGCTTACTTTCAGGCCAGTATTCCAAACCTCCCGTGAGGTCTGAGCTCATTGAACAGGTGATGAAAGAGGAACATAAGGTATGTGTCTGGTTGCCATGCTGGTGTGGAGGGAGCAGGGACTTTTACCAGCTTGAATGTGGATTCCTATGATTTGGCACATGGTGGCTGTAGATTTAACAGGCTGCAGAATAGCTATTACATTCAGGAGTCTGGGGTGTCTGTCTGCATGCTCTTATAAGAGGGACAGCCACGCGTGGTTTCCAGGAGCTGTTGCTTGACGTCACTGCCGTTGTTGATGGTCTTCAGAAACAGGATTCTTCATAAAACAGAGCTGAGGTGGAAGGGATAAACCTTACAGAACAGAAACATTTCTCCTTGGTAACACAGTCTTGGCCCTTGTTGCTTATTGTGTCTTTCTTCTCCTAAGGCTCAGTGTTTGCTAGGATTTCTCAAGAGGCTGGTTGTTCAAAAACACACACACATTCCTAGGTCGCCCCAGTGCTGATTCTGAGTTTCTGGGCAGTCCTCACTTTTGGTAAGCTGCCAGGGGGGTTGGTAAGCACAAATCTGAAAAACTCATTGACCATTTAGTCACTATTAATTCATAGAGTAACTGAAAGATGTGCTTCATGTAATAGACTTGTATTTCCACATACCTGCAGGAGGGGCCCCTTATGCCTGTCTGGGCTGCTCTCTTGCACAACTCCAGAGGGTGCTACTCTCAACCTGGTCTGCTTGAGCAGTGCCCTTGGAGTTCCGCAGCGTGCGGCGAACATGGCTGTGTGTGCAGCCGTGGCTCCCAGTGCCGCAGACGGCCTGAGTGGCATGCGTGCCCCCCTTCCCCAACCCCTGCTCTGCCTTCAGAGCACCCTGCTTTGACTTTAGTGGGCACGTCCTTCCAATTCCACTGCTCAAGTGTTTGACCTTTGTGCTCTCATCTTACATCCGTCATTTTTACCTCATGCCTGCAGACTAAAAGTAAGAACTAAAAGTGAATAAACATTTTCTTTTGTAATGAAGCTAGTTACCTGGGGAAATGGTCACTTCTCCTGTGTGCCCATGTGTGAACGACTAGGAAGGGGACATATGAACATATAGAAGCAGTGTCTGGGGGTAGAGAGAAGTAGGTCATGAGGAAGGTAGAGAGGGCTGTAGACGTTCTGTGTGGCCAAGGCCAGGAGCCCAGTCTTGTGGGGAAAGGAAGAGGAGTTCTCCAGTTGGATTGTTATCTGGCCTTGCAAGGTAATGAGTTCCTTATTCACTCGAGTGAGATGGGAAGACCCTTGTCTGGGCTGCAGTTGAGGAGATGGTTTGGGTGTAGGACTGGGGTGTCAGGTTAGCCATGTTCCTTCTACCTCTAAGCCCCTGGCAAGCTTTGAAGAGGTGTCGGTGGGAAAAAACCTTGGTTCAAAATTTTGTTTTTGATCACATTTACCCTGGGTTTTCATGCAGGCGGTCACTTGTCAGGCCACTCTTGGGGCAGAGCTCACCCTCCCTGGTGGAGGAGGAGACTCGATGGGGACTGGGGAGCCTGGCTTCCTCTCCTGGTCTGCAAGGGGCAGTGTGACCGTGGCAAGTCACTTAAACTTTCACTCTCCACAGTCATGTGGCAGCATTGATCTGCGTGGTGATTGGGAGTATTGCAATGGTATATATACCATTTATGAAATGTTTCTATTTCATAAAGTTTATCCCTTCCACCTATATATAAATAAAATGTGTATATCACATGACTATTGTGCTTTTAGAATCTCTTTATCAATTTAACAGTGTTTGGAAGTAAAATTTACTTTTGTTAATGTCACAGAGTTCTTGTACATTATATGAGTAAGGCACATTATTAATTCAGTCCACAAACAATGAAGGGAGGGCCCTTGCCCCTCCCTGCCATTGGATTTAGTGACTCTCATATGGTAGATTTGTGATCTCCAGGGGTCTTAGAATTGCAGGTGGGACCCTTGCTCTGTCTGTAACCTTGCAGTCTTTGGGCTGTATATGTCCTGCAGGTATGCTTTGCTTGGGCCATACATAAATATTGGAATTTTCAGCTTCTTTTAAACACTTAGAACCTGTGGCAGTTCTGGGCCTGAAAGCAGTTGGCCGGAGCTGAGTAACAGCCCTTCCTTCACACAGTCCCCAGCTTGCTCCAGTCCTTTTGTGATTTTTGACTTGGCTGATAGGCTGGGTATTTGGGTGTGTAACCCTTTTTTTTTATTATTATTAAGTGAGAGGCAGGGAGGAGAGAGACAGACTGACACATGTGCCCCGACTGGGATCCACCTGGCAAGCCCCCTGTGGGGCAATGCTCTGCCCACTGTTCTGTTGCTTGGAAACCAAGCTATTTTTAGCACTTGAGGTGAGGCTTTGGAGCCACCTTCAGCACCTGGGACCAACTTGCTTGAACCATTTGAGCCATGGTTGTGAGAGAGGAAGGGTAAGAGAGAGAGAGAGAGAGAGAGAGAGAGAGAGAGAGAGAGAGAGGCAGAGGAGGGATGGAGAAGCAGATGGTGTTGCTTCTGTATGCTGTGACCAGGACTCGAAACCAGTACTTCCACATGCTGGGCTGACACTCTACTGCTGAGCCAACCGGCCAGGGCTGACCTAAATGATTTGTAAAAGCCTTTCCTTGCTCCGAGAGGCCAAGATCATAGGGTTCCTTCAGTGTTCAAAATGAGCTTCAGTTGACCAAATGATTTTCTTTGCAGTCCTGAAGGTGTTGGTTTCAATCTCAAATAGGCAAGTAATTCCTGGTAAAATCTCCACTCCCCTTGACATTGGAGGGATTTGCTTTCTGGGGCATCAGGATTTTTACTGGCAATTGGTTTCAGAGAAACCAAATTGTGAGAATCTCTCTTCTCTCAGGTGTCAGGAGATCTTTGGTCTTGTCCCAGGCCTCCAGGGTTTGTGAATGAGCCTGAGATGCCCCAAAGAGGAAAGAAGATGTGCTGACTCCAGGAAGAGGATAGATTATGAGAGGAACGTGTGGTAGAGGGGAGAGAGCACGGAGAGGTCAGAGCCATGTGGCGGGAATGCCTTTTTGCAGGGCCACCACCTCCAGTGATACGGATGCTAACATTATGTAGGACCAACGGAAGGCCGGACTCTTCCTGTGTGTTCACCAGTGCCCAGAAAACTGGCCTAAAGTTAGAAAGCCAGTGAGTGGGAGAGTGGGCTTTCCCGCAGGCAGCCTGGCCCCTGAGTCTGTGCGTTTGACCGCTGCACCATCCTGCTTCCTTAGCAGTTGTTCTAGTACTTGTTTCAGGCTCCCAGGGCCTCTGCGTGGACAACAAGGGAGTGCTTGAAGTCTGCAGAATTACCAGGTAGTCCGGTACCTAGGGTTTCGCACCTTGGACTTACATCTTGGGTCATTTCTAGAATATATATTTCCTGAAATTAAATCGATCTGCTGCGGACCAAGGTGAAATCTGGTTTTTATATATTCATGCTTAGTCTACTTTTTCATCTATAAAGAGACCTGCAGTGTTTGTTTTGGGCACTGCCATTTCTACATACGCTTTTGAGTTGATTTTAAAAATTAAGTTGTGTCTATGGTCAATAAAATCTCCTCTCTGTAAATGCATACTTTTCTTCTTCAGAAATATTCCTGGCTTTAATGTGTTCTATGACAGTGCTTTCGCACATTTTAATGCTGAACATTATAATTTGTTTCTTTTTCCAAAGATAACATGTTTTAGACAATTCTGTGTTCTGAAAAAACTGCCTTTTATAAGTGGCACTTCATTTGATGACCTACATAAATAATCATTGATAACTGGCTGATGGTCTCAGTTTTTGATAAAGATGAGATAACCAGTGTTTTACCTGGAGGTGATGTAATTTTAGCCCTAAACTAAGAACTTTGTTCCCACTATCCTTTTCCTGCACTGGGCAAATTTACCTCATCTTCTGAAATATGAAAAATAGCATGGGGAATGCCTTCTGTTTCTTCGGCTAGGAGATTTGGGATTGGGATCTGGGTTATGAGCTACTGGGTCCAGGGCTTCTGTTTAAAGGTTAGTCAGTAGATGGCTTGCACTTGTATAGTGGGGACAGGGCTAAGATGGGTCTGAGGTCTTACAATGTGTACATCTGTACAAGAGTTGCTCTGATGTGATGCAGGCTCTCAGTTGTGCTTCTTGTTTATTAAAGCATCAGGCTCCAGAGAGTGTGAGGGGACAGTGCCTGGCCACCTTCTTTGTGCAGCATTCAACACAAAGGCCTGTGTAAGCATTTGGGAAGGATTGGGAAGGATTCTGAACACCGTAGTCCTCTCTCTAATTTTAGCTCATTTGTTTTGCAGTTGCTGATGGAGGAAGTAAGTACAGTATCCTATAAATCAGGGGTCGGGAACCTATGGTTCGTGAGCCAGATGTGGCTCTTTTGATGGCTGCATCTGGCTCGCAGACAAATCTTTAATAAAAAAATAATAACATTAAAAATACAAAACATTCTCATGTATTACAATCCATTCATTTCCTACCGCTCATGTTCATGGTTGCAGGTGGCTAGAGCCAATCACAGCTGTCCTCTGGGACAACACCAAAGTTTTATTGGATAATGCGTAATGTACACGGGTTGTTGTATGGCTCTCATGGAATTACATTGTAAATATGTGGTGTTCATGGCTCTCTCAGCCAAAAAGGTTCCCGACCCTGCTATACATACAGCAGGCTCCTTGGCGGCTGCTATTTGGTGACTGTTCCTGGCTCCCTCTCACAGAGTTAGCTGTCAGGACCGGCCACTGCGTCAGGTGTCCGAGCGCTGGCTTGCAGGGAGAGTGCGTGCTTCCCGAGGGTAGGTCTGGCTCTTGGTCAGTTTTGGTCTCTCCCTCTGAACCTGTGCAGTGATAGGTCCATATGGGGACACTCACATGGTGTCATCAACCCACTCCCAACCAGGAAACGTGGTTTCTTTGACCTAGTTCTTTGGTTCTTATTTTGGCTTTTAGTTTCTTGTAAGTAAGCAACTGCCTTATCCAGAGCCTGGCCTTTAAATTTATTTTTTTATTTTAATTTGCAGATACACAGAAGTAGAGAGCAAAGTGTGTGTAATGAACTCCACGTACCATTAGGTAACTTCAGCAGTCACTCTTCGGCCAGTCTGGTTTCATCAGTTCCTAAACTCGGCTCTTTCCTTCCCTTTTCCTTCCTTCCTTTCTGAAGTATTTCAACACAAAATCCAAGCATCCTTTTTTCTACCTGCAAATGCTGTACTCAGTATGCACCCATAACTAGGACACTTTCTTTTTTAAAACATAAATAACCTTTTTAAAAATTTTAGTGTTAAAAGCACACCAACAGAATGAGCAGCCACTCCTCAGTATACCCAGAACCCATTCTGGATCTAGACCTGCCCCTGCAGCATGAGAGACATCTTGTCTAATCCCCCCTTCTTCTTTCTGCATGCTGTTGATTTGTTGAAGGAACGAGATCATTTGCCCAGAATTCCTCTTAAGATTGTTTTCTTGAGATACTGTTTAGCTGTGTTTCTCCTAAGCTGGAAGTTAGAGCTGGAAGCTTAATTAGATTCAGGCCGCTTTTTTTTCTTTTCCTTTTTTTTTTTTTACTGACTCTCTAATATGTAAGATATGAAGGGAACACAGTAATACTTGAGATGGGAATTTATGAGACCTCCCTTCTGAAACCCGAGCTAGCACAGGTGTGGAGTGTGGGTGCAGGTGGATACGCTGGCTAATAATGTTCAAGGCGTTCAGCTGAAATGCTCAAATGCCGCTGTGAACGCCAGGGGCTCCTCAGCAGTGTGAAGTGGACCAGGTGAGGTACCATCTTTCTGGTTAGGAAGCTTTTCCAGATAACGTCTCAGTGATCAACACTTCTCACGCTATAGCTGAACTGTTGAATGAAGGATTCAAAGAAAGGTCAGTCGAGGGAAAAGAAATGTGTGCAGAGAGAAGAAGGGTGTGAGGGGAGTGAATGAGGCTGGGCCACAGTTCATGCTGAGTGTCGGGTTTTCTGAGCTTTTCACCGGGGACCCTATTGAGATGTCTCCTCCCAGTTGTATGGCCGTATGGTGGCACAGAACAGCAGGCAGCCTTGCTGACTTGTTGAACTTTCCAAAGCAGCTGCTGTGGTGAGGACAGGCAGCTGCGTCAGCTCGAAGCACAGCCTGTGAGAAGCAGCACCACGAGGAGCAGGCAGTGAGTGAGTGCATGCTCACACACGCGCCTCAGTAGGAACGCACAATGCGAAAGAGTTATTCCAAGTCTAGCCTCCACACGGCTGAGAGTGGGGAAGTCGTTGCTGGCCTGACCTGTAATGTTGGTCCCAGCGGGGCATGGGTTGGAAGAGGGCTTACGTAGAGTCCAGGACATAGTGTGTTGTTTCTTCTACAACTGGTAAGAGGGACTCAGGGTCATCAAAGATGAAAACTAGTCACTTGTGTGTAAGGAGCAGTATTAGAACACGAGGGAGAGAGACAGACAGACTTTTCTAGCTGTGATCCTCGGCCAGTTACTTACCAACTCTTTGCCTTAGTTTCCTCATCTCTCAAGTGGAGAAAATAATAATAATATTAATCACCTTATGAGGTTGGGTGAGTTAAGCAAGATACACATACAAAGTGCTCAGAACTACGCCTGGACCTGGTACGTATTCATCCAAGTACGAGAATAGTATCTGATGTTCTATATAGCACTCAGTAAATTTCTTTCTTTCTTTCTCTTTCTTTCTTTCTTTCTTTCTTTCTTTCTTTCTTTCTTTCTTTCTTTCTTTCTTTCTTCCTTCCTTCCTTCCTTCCTTCCTTCCTTCCTTCCTTCCTTCCTTTCTTTCTTTCTTTCTTTCTTTCTTTCTTCTTCTTTTTTTTTTTTTTTTTGTGGCAGAGACAGAGAGAGAGTCAGAGAGAGGGACAGATAGATAGGAAAGGAGGGAGATGAGAAACATCAATTCCTCGTTGTGGTTCCTTAGTTGTTCATTGATTGATTTCTCATATGTGCCTTGACTGGGGGGCTACAGCAGACCATGTGACCCCTTGCTTGAGCCAGCGACCTTGGGCTCAAGCGGTGAGCCTTGCTCAAACCAGATGAGCCCACGCTCAAGCTGGTGACCTTGGGGTCACGAACCTGGGTCCTCCACATTCCAGTCTGATGCTCTGTCCACTGTGCCACCGCCTGGTCAGGCAGTAAATTTCTATTGAATAAATGAATGTTAGCCATTATGCACAAAGATAAGGATTATGTTTACATGTTTGTGTTGGCTGATATTATGTAGATATACATCAGCATTGTGAGTGAAGCAAGTTACAACTTTCACATAGTTTTCAAGAGGTGTATATACAGGTAGTAAAATTAATTATCCAGTATGAATTGGTCTTCACATATTTCTGGAATCACATCCAAAGCCATGTGTATGTAAGCTGGTCATTTATGTGCAGGTCCCAAGTCCTCAGAACTTGCAGGTTGGTGCTGTCTCAGGTCCCCTGCAGGTTCTTTCCTATTTGCTATGGACCCGGGTGTTGTCTGCCATCACTCGGAGGGCAGACCCCTAGTAGGACTCCGCAGGAAGTAGGTGGCCAGTAAATACTGGATGACTAGAGCAGATCTCTTTTCAGCAAGACAGGAAATTCACTTGAGTTTTATTAGAAACATTAGACCAGGCACATTGGAGAGGTTTTATATGTAGAGCTGCCTTTTGGCCGATGGTTACAGGAGTTTTCATCACCTATTGCGTCTGACTGTGTGCACACCTTTCGTGGCCTCCAGCCCCTGGCGTTGACTTAGATGTCTAGGAGGTCTTGAAGAAGTGTGAGACATGGCCTCTGTCCGCCAGACTGCGGTCAGGCTGAGGGGACGGGCCAGAGAAGGCTGGCGTGAAAGGAAGTAAGGGCACGTTGTGCCCTGTGCCCCAGGATGGCCCACATTGCAAGTTCTCTGGACTTTAGAGGAGGGGAACGTGGCCTAGAAGCTGAGCACACAGTGGCTTTGAGAAGTGAGTAGACAGCAGCCACACATTTGCAAAGAGTTCATGGATTACTTCTTTAGCTTACCTGCAAGCTGAGGTTTGTCTCACCGAGATCTGCTATGGGCTACAGCTACAATTTTTGCAACGGAAAGCCTGGACCTGCATCTGGACTGGGAGTTCGTTCTGGCTCTGCTCTGTTAGCTGTGTGATAATCTGGTTGTGAGACCACTTTGAGTGGAAAGACCGACCTGGCACTTTCTTCCAGTCTCAGTTTTCCTAGCTATAAAATGGGGATAATGGCAGTATCTTTGTAGGGTATTAAATGAAGTGACATGTAGCGCCATTATTAGATGGGCTGAACGTGGAGGGGGCTTAGGAAGTGGCGTTATCATGACCCATCTCTGTGCTCAGGCGAGGTGGACTTTTCCGGCGCTGCCTCTTTAGAGCATCTCAGGCGGGTCTGCTAGATTTCCAGTACGTGACCAGCTCTGAAAAGACACTTCACACTGAAGTCAGTGTAAAGCTGCTCCCCCGACCGAGCTCAGGAGTCTCAGAAACCGGCGGTGCCGCAGGGTCAGCATTGGTATCCTCCAGCAATCTCTTGTCCTTGCTCCACCTCTGGGCTCCCTGCCACCTCCTCTGGCCTGTCCAGTGGGGGCAAAGGCGGGGAGAGGAGAGGAGAGGCAGAGCCTCTCCCTGAGCTGGTGCGCGTGGCTCCTCTTGGCTGCCATAGGTCGTCTGCCATGGCTGGCCTTTTTGTGGGACACAGTCATTCTTTAGAGATGCCCCCACTTGTCCTCTCAGGGGTCCCCATGAGGACCTTTCCTGATGCCCATCCAGCCGATCCTGTAATCCTCCACCTTGGCTCCTGCCCAAAGACGATTGGCCGGCTGACCTCCCATGCAGCGTCCTTCCTGAGGAGCCTGGCTGCTCTCTGTGCTCTCCTGTAGCCCCTTGGGACGTTCTCATGTCCTTGTCTGTCAGAGTTGTCCCGCCTCCTGCTCTTCCCCATCTGCATCCTGGCAGCTGCAGCCAGTCTCCTCCTGCTCTTCCAGGGAGGAGTGGCACCTGCCAGCTCCCTGTGCTCTGCTGCAGAGACAGCAGCCCCGGGCAGGCGGCTTGTGAGCCTCAGCCACCCCTCAGGGGCTGCAGGGGCATGCAGGGCCATTTCCTTTGCATGCAGCCATCCCAGTTTCTGCGGAGTTCTCTCATATTCCCTTCTGGGGAAGGAAGGGATCTGTTGCAGACCTTTCCTTCCTTATGTGTCTCTAGTCTGCTCTGCAGTGGCTGTAACATAGTTTGGCCACCAGGTGGCAAGTCCTGTGAGGGTGGGCCTAGTGCCTCTCTTAGAAAGTGGGGTATTGATCATGTCTTGAGTTTTGACTTATCAGGAAGAGTCCCTTCCTGTCCTCAGATCAGGTTCGGAATGTGGAGCCTGGTACGTACTTGACAGCCAGTGTAGATTGGCATTCTCATTTAGCTGCTGTGAGCTTCAGTTTTCTCATCTGGAAATTGGGGTTTATGGTAATCTCCACTCGGCTTGCCACATAGTGCTGTTACTATGTATGAAAGTCCTATAAGTTGATTTTATTTTATTTTATTTTAGCCTCAACAGAATGGGATCTCTCCATGCATGTTTAAGGCCTTTGTGAGCAAGAGTCATCCAGAATTCTCCTCCAACAGACAGCAAGACGCCCAGGAATTCTTTTTGCACCTGGTGAATCTAGTAGAGGTAATCCGTCTTCACAAGTGCTCAGAGGGTTGGAGGAAGTGCACCGAGCACCTGAGTGCCGTCCCGCCCTGGCTTGGCCGGAAGGCCGCAGCCCCTGACCCAACTCTCACTGCCCAGCGTTGGCTAGACTCAGCTCTGAGCCTCAGCTCAGCCCGCTTGATGCGGTAGCTCCTTGTCCTGTCCTCTTGGCACCTTTGGGTCTCCCTAGCTGCTTTTAACATGTATGCGTTAGAGGTGTGTTTGTCAGTTACCTCATTCACCATTCTTTCTCCTTTTCCTTTGTTTTTTGGTGACAAAGCTTCTTGAGAGCCCTGCGTGGGATTTGGTGTCCTCCTCCCACCATTCAGATATGGCCACACTGCTCACAGCAGAACTGAGTCACATTAAATGCTGTGGTTTTCAAAAGACATTAAGAATACATGATTAAAGGTTATTTTCCGGCCCTGGCCGGTTGGCTCAGTGGTAGAGCGTCGGCCTGGCGTGCAGGAGTCCCGGGTTCGATTCCCGGCCAGGGCACACAGGAGAAGCGCCCATCTGCTTCTCCACCCTCCCCCTCTCCTTCCTCTCTGTCTCTCTCTTCCCCTCTCGCTGCTGAGGCTCCATTGGAGCAAAACATGGCCCGGGAGCTGGGGATGGCTCTGTGGCCTCTGCCTCAGGTGCTAGAATGGCTCTGGTCGCAACAGAGCGATGCCCCAGAGGGGCAGAACATCGCCCCCTAGTGGGCGTGCTGGGTGGATCCCAGTCGGGCGCATGCGGGAGTCTGTCTGACTGCCTCCCCGTTTCCAGCTTCGGAAAAATGAAAAAAAAAAAAATAAAGGTTATTTTCCCCTCTTCAGAACAACAGTTTTTTTAGGCCCTCACCAAATAGCTTGGTTGGTTATAACATTGTCCCAAAGCGCAGAGGTTGCCAGTTCGATCCCTGGTCAGGGCACATACAGGAGCAGATCAATTTCCTGTCTCTTTCTCCCTGTCTCCCTTCCTCTCTCTCTAAACTCAATAAAATAAACATTTTTAAAAAAAGTCAACCAATGAATGTACAAATAAATAGAACAAGTCAATGTTTTTCTCTAAAATCAATTAAAAAAACTCATTTTTTTCTGATTACTGATGTGGTTGTGAAAAATAAGAAAGACACAGAGAAGATAAGAATCACCTATAATACCAGCTCCTGCAAACAACTAGTGTTAAGGTTCTGGTGTCTGACCCACCATTCATTTCCCAGGAGCATTTATTAATTTCCTACATGCTGTTTCTAAGCAGTGTTTCCCACTTAACCTGCCGTGAACATTTCCCCATATCATTACATACTTAAATTTAGCATAATTTCTTTTTTATTTGTATAGAATTTATACAAATGCATTTATATAATCATATATATGGCCTTAATGTTTCCAGGGCAGTCTTTGATTTTCCCCTTTTCTCTTTTTTTCTTCGTATTTTTCTGAAGTGAGAAGCAGGGAGGAGGAGAGGGAGGCAGGCAGACAGACTCCCACATGTGTCCCGACCGAGATCCACCTGGCATGCCCACCAGGGGGCGATGCTCGGTCCCTCTGGGGCGTTGCTCTGCTGCAACCAGAGCCATTCTAGCACCTGAGGCAGAGGCCATAGAGCCATCCTCAGTGCCCGGGGCAACTTTGCTCCAATGGAGCCTTGGCTGCAAAAGGGTAAGAGAGAGACAGAGAGAAAGGAGAGGGGGAGGGGTGGAGAAGCAGATGGGTGCTTCTCTTGTGTGCCCTGGCCAGGAATCAAACCCAGGATTTTCACATGCTGGACCGACACTCTACTGCTGAGCCAACCGGCCAGGGCTTTCCCCTTTTCTCTTTAGTTTGGCTCCCTCCTCCCCTTCCTTCTAATGCTATCTGGGTCAGTCCCTCTCCCATGACTTTTAATGGCTGCATAATATTAATGCACATGATGAATCATAATTTATTAAGCCAGTCCCCCATTTTGGGACTTCACATAACTACCAGTCTTTTGGGGAACGAGAGCAAGAGAGAGATTGATTTGTTGTTCTACTTATTTCTTTTGCATTCACTGATTGATTTTTGTGTGTGCCCTAATCGGGGATTTAACCCATAACCTTGAGGCATTGGAATGATGCTCTAACTGAGCTACCCGGCAAGGCATCAGTGTTTTGCTTTTGAAATACTCTGGTGAAATGGCATGCTCAGAGGGATTGTTTCACAATACTAGGTCTTTACATCAGTGTTATATTTGGTTTTATGCTAATTTTTTTTCTTTTTTGTATTTTTCTGAAGTTAGAAGTGAGGAGGCAGTCAGAGAGATTCCTGCATGTGCCTGACCGGGATCCACTCAGCATGCACACTAGGGGGCGATGCTCTGCCCATCTGGAGCATCTCTTCGTTGTGGCTGGAGCCATTCTAGTGCCTGAGGCAGAGGCCATGGAGCCGTCCTCAGCGCCCGGGCCAACTTTGCTCCAGTGGAGCATTGGTTGTGGGAGGGGAAGAAACAGAAAGAAAGGAGGGGGCAAGGATAGAGAAGCAGATGGGAGCTTCTCCTGTGTGCCCTGACCGGGAATTGAACCCGGGACATCCAAACACAGGGCTGATGCTCTACTGCTGAGCCAACTGACCAGGACCGATTTTATGCTAATTTTTATTCATGGATTAATATTCATAAATTCACTAACCTGATATAATCTATCTTTCAGAGGAACCGCATTGGCTCAGAAAATCCAAGTGACGTTTTTCGGTTTTTGGTGGAAGAACGTATTCAGTGCTGTCAGACCCGGAAAGTCCGCTACACGGAGAGGGTGGATTACCTGATGCAGTTACCTGTGGCCATGGAGGCAGCAGCCAACAAAGGTAACGTGTCCAGAGTGGGAACTGAGCAGTGCGCTGCTTCACGTGTGAAACTCCGTAAGTGGCGGTCGGACAGCTCAGTCACTGCGCAGTCCTGCAGGGGAGACGCAGCCCAGAGGGTGTCTGGTTTGCACATGTCTTTTCATCTTTCTCATAGTCCCCGTGTGACTTTCTTTTGAAAAGAATCAAATGGATCACAGATTTTTGTGGAGGGCTTATGGATGGAACTTATTCCAGTGCCTATAAATTTGACCAAGTGTTGGGCTTGGAGTCACCTTATTTTGGGGGAATATATTTGTAATTATACATGTGGAAAATTTTTTAACAGTGTCACTCATAAGTTGTGCTCTGAAGTCTGGGGGAAGTGGTCAGACTGTGTTTGTTGTGTGGGACATTCAGTCAGAGGTCTCCTGACAGAATCCGGCTTTGGCACCCCAGACCTTCTGATGCCTCTTAAAGGCAGTGCCGTGTTGCAGGCGCGAGGCCCGTGGCGGGGCCTCTGGACTTTGGAGGCAGAAAGGAGGCAGAGATATTGCAGCCAGGGTGGGGTCTGAGGGGAAGTTCCTTCAGTCTGTCTGGGAGAATAGATAAGTGATATTACTTAGAATTAACATTTTAGAAGCAAAAAAATAAAAAAAGGCAAAATACCTGCTAGGTTGCTTCTCTCCTGTGAGTAGGTCATTTCTGTAAAGTCCAATGGCTTCCCAGGTGCCCTTTTTCTTCTTTTTTTGGGGGGGAGGAGGGTCACTTTATTGTACAGATTGAAAGTAATGATTATACTGATTTCAAGGTAAAATTATTTCCATTTTGTATAAGCTCCTACAGCTTTTGACCAGATTTAAATTGTTACCCTTTCTAAGGGGAGAGTGAGGGTCAGGGTGTGTGGCTTGTTTCCTTTTCAGAACTAGGCTTAATTGCTTTCTCTTGCTGACCTCAGGGATACTGACTCACATGTTCTGCTCAGCTCTGTGATCCTGTCTGACTTGCTGTTTATAATTTATGAGTGGTAAAGGAGCACTCATTTATTTTGTTCAGAAAGGGGCTTGATAATAGAGTCTCTGGATACTGAATGCCATCATCCTAGATATAAGTCCTTCATGAACTGATGGTGGACTGGGAGATGAATTTAAAAGTGTAGTTAGATGTATTTAAAAAACACCTAAGTGCGTAAGTGTGCCTGAAAACTGAACCAGGAGTGGTGTTTTTTTTTGTAACACGAAAGGAAAGACCAGAAAGGCCCATTCAGAATCTCTATAAAATTTTGACTTGCTGGTGGTTTCTAAGAGCATATCTGCTGACTCTTGGGGAGTTCACAGGATGCTTACTACTTTTTCCCTTGGTGGTCAATCATTTGAGCAGGGATCGTGTAGAAAAGGGGCCTTCGGGGCTGGTTGCTCTGGGTGTTGAGCAACTTCAGCCGTAAGCTGTCTTGGCAATGTCAGTATCACAGGTTGCAGATAACTGCACTCCTTCTAGTTCCTTTGGATCCTTGGCCCACACCCTCCGTGACCTCTAATCATTAAAGAGGGCCTGGGAAGAGGTGAGCCCTTGGGTGTCTTTCAGTGTGAAATTCTCTGTGTGAAGACTTTGTGATTGGAGGGTGGCATTTGGGTAAACCAGCCTTGAACTCTGAGCAAGTGAGAGACCAGGTTTGTGATCACTTATGTCACATTCATGGTCTGGACCTCTTATTTGGGCCAGAGTTCGCAGTTCCCTCCCATCAGTCTCTAAGGGGAACAGGTAAAAAAAATATGGGTGGCTCAGTGCAGCCTGTCAGTTCTACGCAAAACACACCCCAGGAACAGCCTTCTGCATGCTGTTCGGGTCTGTGAAGGGCAGTGAGTAAGCAGTCTGCCCCAGCCCAGCAGCCTTCAGGGAAGATTGGCCAAAGGGGAGGTTTTCGTTTTAAGAAGGTAAGAGCGATTGCCAAGACAGTCATTGCTTGCTCTTTCACTCAGATGAACTGATTGCCTATGAATTGACGAGAAGAGAAGCAGAAGCAAACAGGAGACCCCTTCCTGAGTTGGTCCGTGCCAAGATACCGTTTAGTGCCTGCCTTCAGGCCTTTTCTGAACCAGAAAATGTGGATGATTTCTGGAGCAGTGCCCTACAAGCAAAGTCAGCGGGTGTGAAGTAAGTGTGTGGGTATGTGTACACATATGTGTGCATGTGTGTGCTTATTGGTGGTGGGGAGTAAGGAGGGGTTCTCGAGAGGTGGTGGGGTATTGTATGAGTCTGTGCATGCTTGCTCATGTGTGGTGATATAGGATATGATTCACACAGCCTTACACCACATTGCATGAGACCTACCCAATGAAACAGGCTTATAATCTATACTATGTGCTAGGGAAGGAATACCTTTTTCTTTTTAAGCAGGTTTGTAGTTTATCCTGTTAAGAATTTGCTTTTTATTTTAATTTTTGTCAAGAGTGTATAACCAAGAACCCATAGCATGAAGAAATTTAAAAAATACTTAGGACTGTCTTCATTATTTAAACTCCATTGTGATAGATTTTTAATTCCATAATTAAGGATTTGGCTTAGACCGTGGTTGATTCTGTTCGGACCTGGAGACCAGGGTCCTGGGGCATCTCGAAGTGGACGCAGAGGTCCTGAGCATGCTCAGATAAGCTGCTCGGGACTTAGGCAGGAGCTGTTCTGTTTCCACATTGTCAGCTTTGTTGTCAGATACATAAAACGTTAGTTTTTATTTTTCAGTTGACACCTTAATTTTATACAGTCAATCCCTTCCTGACATACTTTACATAATTGGAAAAAGAGAACGTAACAGTGGCATAAAATGAGGGGGTGGGTCTGAAAGTCTGGCTCTGGGGATTTCCCTACTTTTAGACATTCTTCGGCTCTTTTTATTCTGGGCTAAGATTGAGCTCTAGTTGATGGAAAGGGGAGTGGAGGATGGAAGAGCTACTGCAGGCTGTTTTTATCTCAACCTCCTTAGCAGTCAAACCTAAATCACTTACTCTCCACGACAGCTGTTTCTCAGGACTCCTCTGTTTTACATAATTGATTTCATATCAAAAAGAGGAAAACAAAAATAATTTATTTCAAAAACTAAAAGCGATATTTTTTAAAAATAGTCTTGTTTTTTTTTAACTGGGAAGTGGAGAGGCAGAGAGACAGACCTGGCAAGCCCCCTACCTGGCCATGCCCTGCCCATCTGGGGCGTTGCTCCACTGCTCTGCAACTGAGCTGTTTTAGCTCCTGAGGTGAAGGCATGGGGACTTCCTTAGCACCCAGGGCCAGCTTGCTCCAACCAAGACATGGCTGCAGGAGAGGAAGGAGATAGAGAGAGAAAGGAGAGGGGGAAGGGTGGAGAAGCAGGTGGGTGCTTCTCCTCTGTGCCCTGACCAGAAATTGAACCCGGGACATCCACATGTTGGGCCGACGCTCTACCACTGAGCCAACTGCTCAGGGCCTTAAAATAATTTTTAAAAAAGCATTCTTTATATCCAAATGAGGATTAATAATAGTTCATTCAGTTATCAATTATCCATTGCAGGGTAAGTTTTCATCCTAGGACTGCACAGTTTTGGGGTGTGTATGTGTGTGTGTATATGTGTGTGTATGTGTGTGCACGTGATAATAGTTGGTATGTTAGATAGTTGCAGGTAATAGCTGGTGTGTTAAATGTGCGATACTCACTTCATTGCAGCTTGGAGACATCTTTGGGCAGTTTGATATCTACATACAATATTAGTGGTAGAAATCATTTCTGTAATTCTTTCCTCCCCAGCTTTATTGAGATATAATTGACATAACATTTTATAAGTTTAAGGTGTACAACATGACTTGGTTTTTTTTTTTTTTTTTTTTTTACTTTAAGTATTGACAGTAGGCTGGAGACTCCGCAAACATTTTCCTTTTCTCTTTGCCCTTTACTTCTGATTCTGTGTGGAAGGTGGGAGCGACCCAGGGGCCGGGCAGCCTGGAGAGCCCTCAGCATCAGGTGTGAGCAGCAGGGCCTTCTTCACTTGCCTGTCCACTTGGCCACCCCTTTCTGCTCTTCAGAGAAGTAGATCTGAGTCTTAGAAGTACAGGGTGTGACGTCTGTAGGAGCCTGCAGGAAGGAGACTTCTGAGCACTTGGAAAATACCCATCCTTTATTTTTTTTTATTTTTAATTTTTTAAAATGTTTTATTATTGAATTTATTAGGGTAACATTGGTTAATAAGATTACACAGGTTTTAGGTACATAGTTCTACAATGCAACATCTATATATTGCACTGAAAAGGGGATTTAATATAAGGTTTCTTTGTACTTCACAGATCCCATGAATGCCAGAGAACCAGTCTCAGAGGTTTTGCAACCAGAAACAATGTCCCAAATCATGCCACAGCTGTAAGCTATACCAGGATGGCATCTGCACAGGCATTTTTTTTTTATAAATAAATTTTTATTAATTTTAATGGACTGACATCAATGAATCAGGGTACATATATTCAAAGAAAACATGTCCAGGTTAAGGGCCCATCCTTTAAATGGAGGTGGAAGGCATTAGGTTTCCACAGACATGGAGTCTCTGACCCCTGGGCTAGTGGTCGGGAGATCTGTGTCCACTTCTGGTTTAAGTTCTATCCTGGGGCGAAGTCATCACACAATGTCCTTCCATCTGTCAGTCATGGAGGACTGATGCTTGCTGACTTGATTGTCTCTTCAAGTGCTATAAAGATTTAGTGGCAGGCAGTGCTGGCATCACTAGCTGAACACTCGAGGAGGGTTTCTGCTTTCTCTACTCCTTAACAGTAGATATCCATCTTTTACATATGCACATACTGTTATATACACGAAAACAGTACTGGATGTTTCACAATTGTTCATAATTGAAAACTGGTCTCTGAGGGAAAGGAAAAAATACAACACTTCAGGGTAATAAAGCAACTACCTTTTTTTATCACCATTTATTTACTGCCATTATCATTCTAGGTCATGTGTTAAGCTTTCCCATAAATTATCAAATTTAATCTTTTTAATACTGTTATAAGGTAGGTATCATTCTCATTTTACAGATGAAGAATAAAAGGAGAAGTAATTGGACAGTAGGTGGCAGACTTGGGACTCATTCATGTCCATTTTGAGTCAAGTTTAAACTTAATTCCCAGGTTATCTAGTGCCCCATCTTCCTCTCCATGCTTGCTTATATATAGAGCCTTATAGTCCATAAATAGCCTCGCTATTACTTATTATGCCTTATCATGTTTCAAATATTAGTTTTTGGGCAGCCAGTTCAGTGGATTCCTAAAAGATCTTTTTCTTTTTTCCAGCAATATAAGCTGTAACTCAGACATGATCTCTTTATTATGTTAATTTGGAGCCTTGAACTTTCCTTGTGTTGGACCCAGAGAGGGGCAAAAGATGTCCTAAGGATCTTGATAGATCTTGGGTCAGTATGGACCAGACATAAAGATCCTTCCCTTAAATCAAGGGTAGTAATCTTTTTATACCTACCACCCACTTTTGTATCTGTTAGTAGTAAAATTTTCTAACTGCCCACCGGTTCCACAGTAATGGTGATTTATAAAGTAGGGAAGTCACTTTACTTTATAAAATTTATGAAGCAGAGTCACAGCAAGTTAAAACATATCATAATAATTACTTACCAAGTACTTTATGTCGGATTTTCGCTAAGTTTGGCAGAATTAATCTTTATAAAACAACTTACTATAGTTAAATCTATCTTTTTATTTATACTTTGGTTGCTCCGCTACTGCCCACCATGAAAGCTGGAATGCACACCAATGGGTGGTAGGGACCAGGTTGACTACCACTACCTTAAGTGGTCCTGAACAATGTTGGGAAAAATATTAGTGTTTGCTATTTCACTCACCAGGCAAATGCTGTTGCTCATCTAGTGTGTTCTAGGCAGTGAGTTGGACAGGACCTAGGTCCTGTCCTCAAGCATCTCACGAAGTAAGGGTCCATAGGAAGAGGTTTTACTTGACCTTTACCATTTATGAAGAGAGAGCATGGTGTGGGGCTCCGTAACACCAACTTTAGGTGGATAGTCTGTGTTGAGTCCCCAGTGTTGAACCTATTGGTCTATGACTCTGGCTGATTGTCCTCACCTCCTTAAACCCCTGTTTCCTTATCTGTAAACTGAGGTAATAGTATGCGTTCCTCATAGGGTTGGGTGAACGTCAGGGTGAGATAAGCCATATGAAGCACTTTGCACAGTGTCTGGCACAGAATAAATAGATGCTGCAATTGTTATTACAATTATTTTATCTTTCCTATCATTCCCCCTCCTTTTCTTTTTTTTTTGCTTTATATTATGCTGTTTGAGAGTGGTTGAGTGATTATCAACCATATATAATGGAAAAGATTGAATTATATTTTTTTACTTACCAGTGTTTTTTGTTTTTGTTTTGTTTTTTAGAAAGAGGGAGGGAGCCCTGGCTGGTTGGCTCAGCGGTACAGCGTCGGCCTAGCGTGCGGAGGACCCGGGTTCGATTCCCGGCCAGGGCACACAGGAGAAGCGCCCATTTGCTTCTCCACCCCTCCGCCGCGCCTTCCTCTCTGTCTCTCTCTTCCCCTCCCGCAGCCAAGGCTCCATCAGAGCAAAGATGGCCCGGGCGCTGGGGATGGCTCTGTGGCCTCTGCCTCAGGCGCTAGAGTGGCTCTGGTCGCAACATGGCGACGCCCAGGATGGGCAGAGCATCGCCCCCTGGTGGGCAGAGCGTCGCCCCCTGGTGGGCGTGCCGGGTGGATCCCGGTCGAGCGCATGCAGGAGTCTGTCTGACTGTCTCTCCCTGTTTCCAGCTTCAGAAAAATGCAAAAAAAAAAAAAAAAAGAAAGAAAGAAAAAAAAAAGAGGGAGGGAGGGAGAGAGAGAAAAGCATCAACTTGTTCCACTTAGTTGTGTATCCATTGAGTGCTTCTTAAACATGCTTGACTGGGGATCAGTGCCCTTGGGGTAGAGCTGGCAGAGCTCTCAGGGTCGGGCCAGTGATCCTGGGATCAAGCTGGCAAACCCAGGATCAAACTGGCTTCAGGAGGATGCTCTGTCCACTGCACTATCTTAATTTTTGGGAGAGGGACAGCTTATATTTTCTTTTTATTTATTTATTTATTTATTTATTTATTTATTTATTTATTATTTTTCTGAAGCTGGAAACGGGGAGAGACAGTCAGACAGACTCCCGCATGCGCCCGACCGGGATCCACCCTGCATGCCCACCAGGGGAGACGCTCTGCCCACCAGGGGGCGATGCTCTGCCCCTCGGGGGGGTGTCGCTCTGGACCAGAGCCACTCTAGCGCCTGGGGCAGAGGCCAAGGAGCCATCCCCAATGCCCAGGCCATCTTTGCTCCAATGGAGCCTTGGCTGCGGGAGGGGAAGAGAGAGACAAAGAGGAAGGGGGGGGGGTGGAGAAGCAAATGGGCGCTTCTCCTATGTGCCCTGGCCGGGAATCAAACCTGGGTCTCCCGCACGCCAGGCCAACGCTCTACTGCTGAGCCAACCAGCCAGGGCAGCTTATATTTTCTTAATAAGGTTTTCATAGTATTTTTGCCTTAATTGTAATTAATGAAAAATGGATATATTTTAAATAATGGCAATAGGTTACCAATAGACAACATAATAGTGAGGTCAGGCACTTTTTATCTCTTAACTCATTTAATTTATATATATCTACATATATATATATAGTCATTACTACATGTGTGATTCAACTTGAGACTTGTAGAGGTTACAAAGATGAATAAAATGTTTATTTAGCAGAGCAAATATAATGTGGACACCATCTAATTGCTTTCTGGTACTCTTAAATCTGTCGTTACCTATAAGAATGTTAAGTTATGCTGTCCTCCCTCAACCCCGTCCTAACTTTGAGTTCCCTCCATTGCCCCCACCCCATGGTAATGCTTTCCTGCTAATACTTGACCCAGACACTGACCACAGAGCCACTGCAAGAGTCTTGGGGCTCCTCAACCACATTTTGGAAATTACTGATTTCCTAATGACTTTTGCTTGATTTCACTGTTATACATATTCCAGATTTTAAGCTAATGTGGTCAGAGGAAGAGATCAGAGAAGTTACATTTTTACATTAGTTGAAAATATCAGGTGGAGTTTGTTGGATTTTGGTGGAATTAAGGACTTGGCTGTAATGAAGTAGGAGTGGTGTTTATCACTGCTCCGCAGAAGAGAGGGACATTTAATTACTGAAAATATGTAATTTCTGAATAGTGTGAGCCAGGACTATAATAGATTGGCTCCTTAGGATGGTTATACCCCTATATTTTTGGAAGAGCTTCCTATGTTATTGCCTGTTTTTTTTCTACCATAAATGGAGAATTTGAGATACAGAGTGGTTAAGTGACTTGTCTGATGGCAAAATACAGGTCAATGACAGATTGAGTCCATGTCTAAGACCTCACAAAATCTAGCAGTTTCATGACAAAATGATCATGTTAATTCCTTAGGTATAAACAGTACATTCTAGTGTGCCAAGCAGCTTCATATAAGATTATAAATATTGCACAGTGCTAGCAGGCAGATATTATTAATACATTTACTTTGTAGATGTGAAAATGGAACCTCAGGGAGGGTCATTGATTTGCCCAGATTTGGAGTGAATTAAGGAGCATATCCAAGACCCACCACAATTCACATCTTTTAACGCTTTTTGAGCTGTGCTCTCTCCCGGTACTGTGACTTCTCTTCTTCACTAGGGGGCAGCAGGGATTTGCATTTGTTTTCTGAAATCAGGGGGGATGCATTCCAAGTAGTAGGAAAGGAGAGTTTCCAGGAAGGCTGCTCTAGAATTTTTATTTTAGAAGGTATCTATGGTACCTATCTACAGCTGATTTTATTTTTTACCTATACCTACCACACTCACATTGACACTGAAATAGAAATGATTATTATAACTAAGATGATAAATATTGAGAGAATGGGTAGGAACCTGGACATGAATTAGGTGTACAAATTGAATGGTTTGTGCATAAAATTGCCAAACTCAAGACCAAACAATTCAGCCTTTCTTTCCCCTAATATATATACCTCTAGGTTCCATGTGACCATGGATTTAGTGCAGTAGTATTTTAATGAGGCCCTGACATTTCCAATAATCAACTTCAATGAAAACGCCAAAGATCCCTCGTATGGCAGCTCTGTTCTGTAAGATAGTAATTCTCAGTGGGCACAGAGGTGGGAGTGTGTTGGGATTGCGTGGGGAGCTTTTTCAGCCTGCCCCATACAAACGCATAATGCAAAAAATAAGCGGTTAAAAAGTACAAATTGGTAGTTACAGAATAGTCATGGGGATGGAAAGTACAGCACGGGAATATAGTCAGTAATATTCTAATAACTGTGTGTGATGTCAGGTGGTACTGGAAATATCAGGGGGAACACTTCGTATAATCATTATGCTGTACACCTGAAACTAATACAAAATAATATTGAATGTGAAAAAAAAAAATCAAAACACAATGCATGCATGTCTACACACACCTACAAGTATACATACATACTGAATTCCTTCAGGGGTTTTAGAGAAAACTGATGCTTATGGTTGAAAGTGCTTTTCAGAAATACAAAATGCCACAGCAAAATAAAAGTAATAATTTGTCAGTGGGTCCAAAATCATTCTCAAAGGACAACATTCTCCTATGCTAAACATTTTCCTTTTATGAAAAGGCCTGGACAAATGAGCAGTCGTGGGTGAGTGTGTGTGTGTGCTCTTCCTCTTCAGTGCAGTTGTTGGAGCTGCAGGTGTGCCTTGTACAGAGCTTGTGATGCTGCATGATCTGTGTTCCCAATTCTCATTGCCTTGTTTCATTGATATAATCCCCTTGTGTTTCCCAGAACATCTCGCTTTGCCTCCTTCCCTGAATACTTGGTAGTGCAGATAAAGAAGTTCACTTTTGGTCTTGACTGGGTTCCCAAAAAATTTGGTAGGTATCTTTTGCATGTTTTTGCTTAAAACATCAAATCAACCATGTAAAAAACATGGCATGTGAATGAGCCATGAGCAGTTGGCTTCCAGAAACAGTCCCATTTCATTCTTTTTCCATTACGTACTTCCTCCACCTTTGCCTTCAGAATCAGAGTATATGATAAGCACTGCTGATAAAGTTACCACATGCTAATCCACTTATCTAATAATGGGATTTGGGGTGAGGGGCTTCTAGGAGTGAAAACAGGGCCCCACATGATCAAATAAACAATGCTTCCCAGACATTAAGGTGCACATGAATTACCTGGGAATCTTTGTAAAATGCAGATGCTAATTCATCAGGTCTGGGGGCTTGGGATTCTTTCTTTTTTTTGTTATTGAATATTTTATTTACTTTTATTTTTTATTACTATTAGTTTTATTGAACTTATTCGGGTGACATCGGTTAATAAAATTATACAGGTTTAAGGCGCACAGTTCTGTAACTCATCATTTGTGTACTGTGTTGTGTGCTCACCACCCCAGTCAAGTCCCTTCCATCCCCATTTATCCCCCTACCCTCTTTCACCCCCCTCCCTCTGATAATCATCATCTTGTCTATATCTATAAGGTTTTTATTTTGTTTTGTTTTTTTTGTTAAATCCTTTCACCGTTTTTACCTTTCTTCCTCAACTCCCTCCTCTCTGACCGCTGTCGTCTGTTCTCTATCCAAGATTCTGTTTCTGTTTGGTGTGTTAGTTTAATTTGTTTGTTAGATTCCACTCATATGGTACTTGCCTTTTTCTGACTGGCTTATTTCACTTAGCATAATAATCTCCGGGTTTATTCATGCTGTCTCAAAAGGTAAGATTTTCTTCTCTTTTATGCCTGAGTAGCATTCCATTGTGTAAATGTACCACTACTTGGCCCTGACTGGTTGGCTTAGTGGTAGAGTGTGCGGGAGTCCTGGGTTTGATTACTGGTCAGGGCGCAAAGGAGAAGCGACTATCTGCTTCTCCACCCCATCCCCTCTCTCTTCTCTCTCTCTTCTCTTCTCCTGCAGCCATGGCTTGAATGGTTTGAGCAAGTTGGTGCTGGGCACTGAGGATGGCACCATGGCCTCACCTCAGGTGCTAAAATAGCTCAGTTGCTAAGCTATGAGCAGTGGCCCCAGATGGCCAGAGCATTGCTTGGTAGGGGGCTTGCTGGGTGGACCCTGGTCACGGTGCATGCCGGAGTCTGACTCCGCCTCTCACTTAAAACAAATCTTCCTATCCATGCATACACTATATGCTTCCATGTATTTGTACCTTCTTCAATGTCTTATAAGTTTCTAAGTACAAGTCTTTTACATCCTTGGTTAAATTTATTCTTAGGTTTTCTTTTTTTCCTTTTGTTTTATGCAGCTGTAAATGGGATTGCTTTCTTAGTTACCTTTTCTGATAGATCATTATTGGTGTATAAAAGTGCAACTGATTTCTGGATATTTATTTTGTATCCTGATAATTTACTGAATTCATTTATCAGTTCTAGTAGTTTTTTGATGGAATCTACAGGGTTCTCTATGTGCAATATTGTGTCATCTGCAGATAATGACACCTTTACTTTTTCCTTTCCAATTTAGATGCCTTTTAATTTCTTCTTCTTGTCTGATTGCTATGGCTAAGACTTCCCGTACTATGTTGAGTGGTGAAAGCTGACATCCCTTTCTTGTTTCTGATCTTAAGGGAAACACTTGTAGTTTTTGCCCATTGAGTGTGATGTTAGCTCTGGCTTTGTCATATATGATCTTTATTACATTGAGATATGTTCCCTCTATTCCCATTTTGCTGAGAGTTTTTATCATTAATGGGTGATGGATTTAGCAAATGCTTTTTCTGCATCTATTGATATGATCGTGTGGTTTTATTTTTTATTTTGCTGATGTGGTGTATCATTTTTATCAATTTACAGATACTGTACCAACCTTGTATCCCCAGAATGAATCCCACTTGATTATGGTATATGATTTTATTAATGTATTGCTGAATATGATTTGCTAATATTTTGTTGAGGATTTTGGCATCTATGTGTATCAGGGATATTGGTCTATAATTTTCTTTCTTTGTAATGTCTTTACCTGGTTTTGGAATTAGGATAATGCTAGCCTCATAAAATGATTTTGGGAGTCTTCCCACCTCTTGAATTTTTTATAGTAGTTTGAGAAGGATAGGTGTTAGTTCTTCAAATGCTTGGTAAAGTTTACTGTGAGCCATTCAGTCAACGACTTGTTTGTTGGCAGTTTTGAAATTATTGCTTCATTTTTGCTTGTTGTAATCTGTCTGCCCAGAATTTCTGATTCTTCCTGAATCAGTTTTGGAATATTAATATGTTTCTAGAAATTTATCCATTTGGCCATATTTTCCAAATTGTTGGCATATAGTTCATAATATTTTCTTACAATCCTTTATATTGCTTTGGTATTAGCTGTTACTTCTCCTCTTTCATTTCTGATTTTATATATTTGGGTTTTCTTTTTTTCTTGATGAGTTTGGTTAAGAGTTTGTTAATGTTGTTTACCTTTTCAAAAAAAACCAGCTCTTGGTTTCATTGATCTTATATACTATTTTTTAGACTCTGTTTTGTTTTATTTCTGCTTTGATCTTTATTATTTTCTTTCTTCTACTCACTTTGGGCTTGTTTTTCTTTTTCAAGTTCCTTTTAAGTGTAAAGTTAGATTGTTTATTTGAGATTTTTCTTGTTTCTTGAGGTAGGTATGCAATCTATGATCATTGATAGGTATGTATTTATTGCCATTTTATTCTTTTAACTGTGTTCCTCTCGTTTTTTTCTTTTTCTTAAGGAAGACCCTTTAATGGGATTCTTTTATTTCTGACAAGCTCCCAGCTGATGCTGGTGCTGTTAGTCCAAAGGCCACCCTTGAAGGTGCACATCCCGTATTTTAAGGCATACTCTTCCCGTAGCATCTCTCCTGTGCTTCTGAAGCAACCAGTAACATTCTCTTAAATCATACAAATCTTATTAATAACAAAATGAGTATAGTCAGTTGCAGTAAACAGAGATATGATATTAGCTTGATTGGACTTCCTTCTGTTAATTTTAAAGGCCCTTGACCATTGTTAGAGGTTAATTTTTCAGTCAGTGCATGAGAACCTTTTTTTCTACTATCACAATCTAATAGCAAGGGTGTTACTAG
Organism: Saccopteryx bilineata; assembly: GCF_036850765.1. Lineage (NCBI taxonomy): Eukaryota > Metazoa > Chordata > Mammalia > Chiroptera > Emballonuridae > Saccopteryx > Saccopteryx bilineata. Next base: position 75,100,003 of record NC_089497.1, on the reverse strand, counting down.
GCTATCCTAAGTGGCATGGAAGGGTATCTAGTTTTACCTTCTGTGGTTTCTAAAAGCAAGTAACTCAGACTGTTTGCCAGTCTTTTTAAGTTTTTCTGTTTTGAGCACTTAAAAAACAACTACTCCGTTTAACCCTGGTTAATTAAGCTCTCATCTGCTGATCTGAAGGGGATGGATAAGAAGAATGGAAAGTCGGCTAGAGTGATTTCCCAGAACCCTCCAGCCCTAACAGTTTACATAAAGCTAATTTGACATTATGCCGGGCTGTGACTGATTCTCTGGCAGATGTTTAAGTATTCTTGGAGTCATGTTGTGGGCAGGGAGGAGGGCAAAGGGCAGGATGTTCATCACTTAGCCTTTCCTCTGTGGGCCAGAGAAGCATCTGGGAAAACACTGACTTCCAAAGGGCTTTGAGCTGCTTCAGAAACAGTTTTCTTATTCTTTGTTTTAAATTCCTATAAAGGAGCAAAAAATTCAAGTGAGATTTCATGAACTTGCTGAATTTAAAGGAATCCCAAAGCTTATTATTATTATTTTTTTGTATTTTTTTCTGAAGTTGGAAACGGGGAGGCAGTCAGACAGGGTCCCGCATGCGCCTGACCAGGATCCACCTGGCACGCCCACCAGGGGGCGATGCTCTGCCCATCTGGGGCGTTGCTCTGTTGCAACCAGAGTCATTCTAGCACCTGAGGCAGAGGCCATAGAGCCATCCTCAGTGCCCGGGCCAACTTTGCTCCAATGGAGCCTTGGCTGAGGAAGGGGAAGAGAGAGACAGAGAGGAAGGAGAGGAGGAGGGGTGGAGAAGCAGATGGGTGCCTCTCCTGTGTGCCCTGGCTGGGAATCGAACCTGGGACTCCTGCATGCCGGACTGACACTCTACCACTGAGCCAACCGGCCAGGGCCCCCAAAGCTTATTTTAACGAACCTGAATTTTTCTGTTGAGAAACTATTGCCTTGATTTTGTGGGGCAGACATTATGTTTGTTATTGCTGTCCCCTGGAAGTAAAACAGTTTTTTTAACTTTTTTTTTTCTTGTGAGAGTAGGGGATATACAAAGACTCCCACATACACCCCCAATGGGATCTACCTGGCAGTCCTCATCTGCGGCCAATGTTCTGCCCATCTGGGTCGCTATCAATAGTTAATTTTAGTGCCTGAGGCAGAGGCTCCACGAGCATTCTCAGTGCCTGGGCCAATGTGCTCGGATCAGTCGAGCCATGGCTGTGGGAGGAAAACAGAGAGAAGGGAGAGAGGGAGGGGTGGAGAAGCAGATGGTTGTTTCTCCTGTGTGCCCTGACTGGGAATCGAACCTGGGACTTCCACATGCTGGGTTGATGTTCACCCACTGAGCCAACCAGCCTGGGCTGGGTTGATGTTTTTAAGTAGGATTGATACACCTGGCATTGTGACTAGTTTTAAGGATACTACTTTTAGGTTCTGTTTGCTAGCCCAAAAGACATCCTACACCAACATTTGAACCCACTTATTACTATATCTGAATATATGCAATACTAAATTCCACTTTGGATAAGGACATGGATTAGAAAAACATTTTTCTACCATGAGAATCAGACTGGTACAGATAGGAGGTCCAGGGTCATGGGGGCCCAGGGAGCCGTGAAGTCTGTGATCGGCTGTCCCAGAGGGCACCCGTATAGACAATAGGCTACAGCTTTGTTTTTCAAAATAAGCTGGAAATGTGGACTTCTAAATTAAAATTTTCTGATTTAAAGATTGGAATTTGTTATTAACATTTTGAAAACATCACACACACAGAAAGTGTCTAGGAGACACATGTTCTGTGGGCTGCCCGTTGCGACCTCTGGCTTATCCCGTGTGTTCTTGCTCAGTGGGAACTCCTGCCGCCCATTGTGCTTTCCCTGGGCTCTGCATTAAAATCTGATCAGACTTGACGAGTCAGCTGGTCCAGTGATCACTGCAGGGGACCGGAAAGCCTTCCTTGGCTCTGCTGCCCTAGACATTGAATGGAGTTAGTGGTGCTGATTTTAGAAGGTGATTGTGGGAATTTGGAGAATCCAGTGAATATCATCTTTCTCGTTTTGCAGATGTTTCTATTGATATGCCAGACCTACTTGATATCAACCATCTCCGAGCCAGGGGGTTACAGCCAGGAGAGGAGGAACTTCCGGACATCAGCCCTCCCATAGTCATTCCTGACGACTCAAGAGGTATCATCTTCCAGGAGGACGTTCTCTGCCTCTCCCCTCACCATCCTCCACTGGAACATTCACTTCTCTTCCATACTCTGTTATCCCGCGGTTGCTTTCCTCTGTGTGACCTCCACACGCACACAGAAGTGAGGCCTGGCTGCCACTGTAAGCTTAAACTAGACATTCCGAGGCGCACAGACCCATCATGATTAGTTGAAATGGGCAGAGGCAGATTAAAGTCAGTTGAGGCCCGGGCACAGAAGAAAATATCAGGCCCCTTACATTAGAAAAAAGTGTCAAGTTGGGGTTTTGCAGGGCCCTTCAGAAGCCAGGGCCCAGGGCGCACGCCCAGTGCGCCTGCCGTTAAAGCTGCCTCTGGAAATGGGTCTGTGGAAATCAGTGTCCACAGACAGAGGGCAGCCAATCTCCAGAAAGATTTTTATTTTCTGTTGCTTCTGGCTTTGCCTTCTTCCTCTCTCTCCTTCCCCCAAATAAACATGGAGGGGCAAAGGAGTGTGTTTTCCATAGTCTAGGAGAGCTGTGTCCCTCTCAGGGGTACCTTTGGAAAACCAGAAGGGAAAATTCAGCAGGGTGCATTGGTTTTAAAACATCTTGCCCAAAGTTTATCTCCCAGGCGTCATCACTGCTTCATAGCAGGGAGTGGTGTGAGTTTCTCTTTCACTCTGTGAATGCTAAAGTGGTCATTGTTCATAATGCTTAACTTTTGAAGAGAAAAGGACATGCTAAAAATAGTTTACTCACCTTTGTGGTTCCAAGAACATTGCTGGAAAATCTTGATTCCATTATTAGGTCCTTTAATCTGATGAAATCAGTGTCATTCTGGCTTTATTTACTCACCTGTTTAGTGTTCACCTTCCAAAACAGTGAATTAAGTGAAATACCCCTTAGTCATGGAGCACCCTGGGCCCTTCTACCATGGGCCTTTCAAGGCTTGAGCAGTGAATACCATTGTTGATCTAGTTTGATGCACAAGGAGGGTAAGGTGAATCCAAGAGGAGGGTTCAAGATAGGCGCCTTTTTTCCCGTAGTTCCTTTCATGCTAAGTCAGATGTTAAAGCGCAGAGGACAGGGAGACCCATATGTGCAGTGGTGGGATTCAGCCAGTTTGCACTGGTTCGGCTGAACTGATACCTAGTTTTTTGTTGAGTTCGGTGAACTGGTTTTTAAAATGGCACTTGTAATCAGGGTTCTCTCTAAGGTGGGCGCCTGGACAGCCGCTCAACGAACAAATCACAAATTTACATTCCTTACCCTTTTTTTAACATTCATCCGTGTGACAGCGTATTCCTAAGCGCCTGTAGTAATGTTCATTCTGTCCATAGGGGAAAAAAATTGCAAATGAGGATGACAATTAAGAAGCAAAATGGAGGCCCTGGCCGGTTGGCTCTGTGGTAGAGCATCGGCCTGGCATGTGGATGTCCCGGGTTCGATTTCTGGCCAGGGCACACAGGAGAAGTGCCCATCTGTTTCTCCACCCTTCTTCCTCTCCTTTCTCTCTCTCTCTCTCTCTCTTCCCCTCCCGCAGCCAAGGCTCCCTTGGAGCAAAGTTGGCCCAGGAGCTGAGGATGGCTCCATGGCCTCTGCCTCAGGCGCTAGAATGGCTCTGGTTGTAGCAGAGCAATGCCCCAGATGGGCTGAGCATTGCCCCCTGGTGGGCATGCTGGATGGATCCCAGTTGGGCACATGTAGGAGTCTGTCTATCTGCCGCCCCCTACTTCTCACTTTGGAAAAATACAAAAAAAAAAAAAAAAAAAGAAACAATATGGAGCCTGACAAGGCAGTGGTGCAGTGGATAGGGTGTTGGACTAGGATGCAGAGGACCCAGGTTCGAAACCCTGAGGTCTCCGGCTTGAGCATGGGGTCACTGGCTTGAGCCCAAAGTACGCTGGCTTGAAGCCCAAGGTCGCTGACTTGAGCAAGGGGTCACTCGCTCTGCTGTAGACCCCGATCAAGGCACATGAGAAAGTAATCAATGAACAACTAAGGTGCCACAACGAAGAATTGATGCTTCTCATCTCTCTCCCTTCCTCTCTGTCCCTATCTGTCCTTGTCTCTGTCGCTATCTCTCACACACACACAAAAGAAGCAATATGGAAATACCTTAGCAGTTTTATTGGTTTTTGTCAGGTATTATTATTTTTTCACTAATATTTTAAAACTTTTTTATAACATAATCTAGTTTTTTATACCTCTTTTATTGTTCTTTTTAAAGTATTAAATGCATGAAATAATAAACTACCTTTTAGTATATCAATTTTTTATACTTAAAACAGTCATGAGGGCAGAGAACTAGTTAAATTATTTGAGTCCCACCACTGCGTATGTGGGACAGGCTAGGTTGTGGGTTCAGGTGATTCTTTAAAGGAATTCAAGAAAGAGCTCAGTATGACTATCACAGAAGTACAAGATGGCTTATTCGCACAGCTTCTGCCTTTCTGAGGTTCATAATGGAAACTTGCCTTGTAATTATAGAGTTCTTAGAAATACAGGGAAAGAACTTGATTTAGTTCATTAAGATGATAATCAGAGCATCATGTTTAATCTGCTCTCAATGTCTGGAACCTGTTATTTTCCCCTGCTTACTGTAATGATTTTATGTTGGGCGGGCTGGGGTGGTCTGTATGGTGGACTGGGGGGTCGACACCAGTGTGGGGTCCTGAGGGGTGACAGAGTTGGGGGGTTGACACCCGTGTGGGGTCCTGAGGGGTGACAGAGTTGGGGGGTTGACACCCGTGTGAGGTCCTGAGGGGTGACAGAGTTAGGGAGTGCCTTGCATCAACTCTTTCTTTTTTCTAAAACTCTCTGCTATGGTTTGGTCTCATTGTCTGCCCTCTCTTTAATTTCCAGATCGCCTGATGAACCAACTAATAGACCGTATGTATCTTGAAAAATTTCCCAGTGCCTTGCAGTCGTTAAGGGTCTGACACATTTATGGGAGGAGTTTCAGTGAAAGGGCTTTGTTCTGCATATGTGATATGCAGTTTTTTCTCAGTAGAAATGATTCTTTGTCTGTACATTGAGGTAGCAAATATAAACCCAGTGACATAGTGATTAAGTAGCCCTGTAGCTCAGGAGAGTGACAATTAGCATGAGAGCTGACCAGCCCTGGGCTGGAAGTTGGGCTATGCCTGTATGACTGTGTGACCTAGAATAATTGACCTAACTTTTCAAGGCCTCGGTTTCCTCATGAATGAATGGGGGGGCTAATGATGCCATTTCTTTTCTCCGCCTCATGAGGAGGCCTCTTGCTGCAGTGACAGCACAGTGGCCAGTCATTGTTTATGCTCCTGATGCCAGGCACATAGTGAAGACACACATCTGGCAGGATGTGGTAGTGTTAATAGTCTCAAGGTTATTAGTTTCCTTGAATTGTGCGTTAATTTTGTAGCCTTTTATTTCCTTTAATCCTGTGGGAGTTGATACTCCTGGTTTTCTAAAGAGAACATTAAAAAAAAACTTTTATAATGAATATTTAGATATTAATTAGGAGAAAGATGGACTGTTTAACATTAAATACCCTGAATATTTTTGTCTATGAAGTCTGCCTGGAGATGAGCTATTGTTAACACCTGGGCTCTCCATTTCTCAGAGTTGATTACTTACTTGCTTTGATTGCTGAGATACTATCCTGAAGGCCTGCTATAACTTCCTGTGAGATTTAAGGAACAGGCCTTTGGCCTGTAGATAATAACTTTTCTCTTCAAATAGGAGAGGCCGCTGTAGGTGTCTTGAGTATGATCTGAGAGGCTGAAATGGTTCTGGGAATACACCAAAGCTCCCCATACACAATTAAGAGAGTTGTATTTCAGTGCCTGGATGGGCAAAGGTGATTGTCATGTTTCTTATTGAGGGCAAAGATTTAGGTCAGCTCAACTCAAATAGCTTAATATTTGGATGGCTTAAAACAAAACAAGGCAAAACAAAGCAAAGCAAAGTTAAACCACCACATGTACACCAAACAAAATAGCAGTTTTGAATAGCATGCAGATAAAGGGGTGAAGAGAAGCGAAGACTAGAGAGCTGGTGTTTTCACACCAGTGTATCCTGTTCTCTGTAGCATCTGACATCGACGAGTCATCGGTGATGCAGCTGGCCGAGATGGGCTTCCCTCTCGAAGCATGTCGAAAGGCTGTGTACTTTACTGGAAATATGGGAGCCGAGGTGGCCTTCAACTGGATCGTTGTTCATATGGAAGAGCCAGGTAGGTGGTCGGAAAATGGGATGGCGTTGGGGTCTGATGCAGTCCTCAGTGACGCTAAGCCTTGGTCCTTCCATGTCCTCTGGATGTGTTCTCAAGATGACTTTTTAGCTCGTAATCTGCAGTGTGTGTGTGTGAGGTGGGCTACCTTTGCTTGCAGAGCTGAGTCCGTGTTTATCTTTCCTCTTTTATTTTTAATAATAGCTGTGTTGAGATAAAATCCAGCCTTTTTTTTTTTTTTGGTGACAGGGTCAGAGAGAGGAACAGATAGGGACAGACAGACAGGAAGGAAGAGAGATGAGAAACATCAATTCTTTGTTGCGGTACCTTAGTTGTTCATTGATTGCTTTCTCATGTGCCTTGACTGGGGGCTACCGCAGCAAGGGATGCCTTGCTCACGCCAGTGACCTTGGGCTTCAAGTTGGTGAGCTGTGCTCAGACCAGATGAGCCTGTGCTCAAGCCCGTGCCCTCAGGGCTTCGAACCTGGGTCTTCTGCGTCCCAGTTTGATGCTGTATCTACTGCGCCAACGCTTGGTCAGGTAAGATAAAATCCAGCTTTTAAAGTGTCTGCAATACCCCTGGAAAGATGAAGGATACATTTCTAGTTAGGAGATGATGAGGACTTGAAATAGAAAAATGTGCATGAAGATACGGGTTTGTTCAGTTAGCTTTCACTTTTATCTACTTTATGACAATAACTCACCCATTGAAAGTATACATTTTAATGGTTTTTAAATGTACTATCAACATCTCTAACTTTAGAACATTTTTTTGTCCCCTGGAAAGAAATCCTGTACACATTAGCAGTCACTTTCTATATCCCTTGCTCCTGGCAACCAATCATCGTCTACTTTCTAGCTCTGTGGATTTGCTTATTGGACATTTCATACGAATAGAATAACACAATATGAGATCTTTTGTTTGTTTCTCTCACTTAACATAATGCTTTCAAGGTTCATCTAAGTTGTAGCATTATCAATACTTATTCCTTCTTATGATTGAATAACATTTTACTGTATGGACACGCTGCATTTTTTTTTTTTTTCTGTATTTTTCTGAAGCCGGAAACGGGGAGAGACAGTCAGACAGACTCCCGCATGCGCCTGACCGGGATCCACTCAGCACGCCCACCAGGGGCCGATGCTCTGCCCCTCCAGGGCATTGCTCTGTTGGGACCAGAGCCACTCTAGCGCCTGGGGCAGAGGCCAAGGAGCCATCCCCAGTGCCTGGGCCATCTTTGCTCCAGTGGAGCCTCGGCTGCGGGAGGGGAAGAGAGAGACAGAGAGGAAGGAGAGGGGGAGGGGTGGAGAAGCAGATGGGCGCTTCTCCTGTGTGCCCTGGCCGGAAATCGAACCCGGGACTTCTGCACGCCAGGTTGACACTCTACCACTGAGCCAACCGGCCAGGGCCAACACGCTGCATTTTATTTATCCTTTTATCAATTGGTGGCCACTTGGGTTGTTTCCACTTTTTAGCTATTGTGAATAATGTGGCTATAAATATTTTGGGTACAAATTTTTGTGTGGACCTGTTTTCATTTCTCTTGAGTGGCGTTGCAGTGTCATATGATAGCTCTATGTTTAACTTTTTGAGGAACTGCTAAATTGTTTTCAACAGTGACTGCACCATTTTACTTTCTACCAGCAATGTATAAGGATTTCAGTTTCTCTGGAGTCTCACCAGCCTTGCTGTTTCTGTTTTTATTATACTCATTCCACTGGATTTGAAGTGGTATCTCATTGTGGTTTTGGTTTTCATTTCCCTAATGACTAATTATGTAGAGCATATTTTCATATTATTGATCATTTATAGCTCTTTAGAGAAATGTCTATTCAAATCCTTTGCCCATTTTTTTTTTTTTTTTTTTTTTTGTGACAGAGACAGAGAGAGAGAGTCAGAGAGAAGGACAGATAGGGACAGACAGGCAGGAGTGGAGAAGGATGAGAAATATCAATTCTTTATTGTGGCTCCTTTAGTTGTTTATCGATTGCTTTCTCATATATGCCTTGATGGGGGCAGGGGGGTTTCAGCAGGACAAGTGACCTCTTGCTCAAGCCAGCAACCTTGGGTTCAAACCAGCGACCTTGGGCTTCAAGCCAGCAACCATGGGGTCATATATATTATCCCATACTCAAGCCAGCGACACCTCAGTCAAGCTGGTGAGCCCGCGCTCAAGCCAGATGAGCCCTCACTCAAGCTGGATGAGCCCACGCTCAAGCTGGCAATCTCAGGGTTTCGAACCTGGGTCCTCTGTGTCCCAGTCTGATGCTCTATCCATTGCACCACCACCTGCTCAGGTTCCTTTGCCCATTTTTAATGAGGTTATTTGTCTTTTTGTTGTTGAGTTCGGAGAGTTCTTTTTGTATTCTGAATATAAGTACCTTAGATATATGATTTGGAAATATTTCCCCACATTCTTGGGTTGTCTTCTCACTTTCTTGATGGCATTTTTGGAAGCACAAAAGTTTTAAATTTTGATGAAATGTAATCCATCCATTTTTTTCTTTTGTTACTTGTGCTTTTGGTATCTAAGAAGTCATTACTTAACCCAAGATCACCAAGACTTACTCACATGTTTTCTTCTAGGAGTTCTGTAGTTTTAGCTTTTACATTAGGTCAGTGATCCGCTTGGTTAATCTCTGTGTCTGGTGTGAGTAGAGTTCCACCTTCATCTTTTGCATGTGGATATGCAGTTTGTCAGAGCACCTCTCCTCATTGAATGGTCTTAGTAGCTTTGCTGAAAATTCACTTGGCCAGAAATATATGGGCTTATTTCTGGACTTTCAATTCTATTCGATTGATCTTTATGCCAGTACTGACCATCTTGATTATTGTAACTTTGTTGATGTTTATTCTTTCTCGACTTTGAAGTGTTGTTTATTTTAAGACCGAAAAAAAGAAGAAGAAAAAAGCCTAAGTGTGCTGATTTTCCCCAGACTTTGCAGAACCGTTGACCATGCCTGGTTATGGAGGAGCAGCATCTGCGGGAGCCTCTGTTTTTGGTGCTATTGGGTTGGATAACCAGCCTCCGGAGGAGACTGTCGCTATCATTACCTCCATGGGGTTCCAGCGAAGTCAGGCTGTCCAGGCGCTACGAGCAACGGTAAGCAGGAGACTGTGCGGGTACTTCCTCTTATTGGAGTGATTTGTATTTCTTTAGGTAGCGATTGAGACACTCCAGTGTCCTTTGATCATTTGGGGTCATGTTGGTCTCACTCTATACCCCACCGTGACTTACAGAGATTTTCTTTTTCTTTGCATACAGGTTATATAAAGCTCAAACAAATAAGTGAGGGCATCATACAGAGAGTTTACACTAGAGAGTTAAGAAAAAAATAGGGAGACAGTACACTTGGGGCAAGAGGACTGAACTGAAAGAAACTCCACATCATCTTACTGTTTCTTGACAGTGGGTCTGTGATTTGCCTGAGCTTGCCTGTGGCCTCAGAGCAAAGAGGGATGCATGAGGTTTCTGTGCTCACTATGGCAGTTTTTTAGGAAAGATTATGCTTCTCTGATACCAAGGCCTTGGAGAAATGTCCCAGAAGTCCTCATAGAGAAGACTGAATGGCTTCTTGGAATTCTCTGCTTCGGTAGAGAGAGAAGAGTCTTCTGGTACTCATGAACTTTCTGATATTGCCAGGAGAGAAAGGACCATGAAGCGAGAGGCTAGAAGTCTTCTTTTTGCAGTGAAGATATCTGTTTATATTGAGGGAAGGAACTTCTTTTTAAACCCATCTTCCTTGCCACACTATATTTCATTTTTGAGAGGTTGTCTGCTACTAATTCCTTTTGCCTGTCCTGACTGGTGGCCTGCTGGCATGCATTGCTAAGGTCACCATGATTCTCAACTAGCATGTGTTTCACTTGGGGAACTTGCTTATATCCTACTATTTTATTTGCTTGGCTCTTTCACGGGAGATTCTATGTCTAAATAAACTCTTTACTCCTCCAGTGATAATACAAATGGGGGGATATGTCCATGTTTTTCTAGTCACTTGGTTTGAGTGGAATGGAGCTCAGTTTAAAACAATTTAACTTAACTAGCCAGTGTTGTCATTAATCAAGGCATTGATTTTGTCTCTACTGCAGTTTAACCATTGTGCCAACATTTGGGGAGATAAGAGGCATTAATATAGTACCCATGTTGGCACCCTTCTACCTGGCAAGGTTATCTGCAAAAAATACAGTTGGTAGAGAATGTAGTGTTTGCAATTATTGTGGCCTTAGAAAGAACTGCACTCAAACAAATGCCATACTTTTTGGCATTCTGCACCCGGTCATTATCAGCACCAGCCTACAGAAATGCTGAGCTCAGATATGGGCTTTGGAATGCTGATCGGCTGCTCAGAATGGCTTTCTAGTGAATCTGGTTGCAGACTTTGGTTGGCAGAATTGCAGAGTGCAAGTGCATTTTACATGCAGAGTCAGAGCTTCTTACTCAGAAGACAGCAAGGACTAATGAGCTCAGACCTCCTGCCCTCACTGCCTGACATCCTCGTTCAAATTGTCAGGATATAATGAGGCCTGGGGACTGCATACATTGTAAAATTATTTTATTTTACTAGAATAGTAACCTAGAAAGAGCACTGGATTGGATCTTTAGCCACCCTGAGTTTGAAGAGGACGGAGACTTTGTGATGGAGATGGAGAACAATGCCAATGCCAATATCATTTCCGAGGCCAAGCCGGAAGGACCCAGAGTCAAGGATGGATCTGGAAGTAAGTTGTCTGCCTGAGGGGTGGTCTGAGCAATAGTCACTATTCGTTCAGCCCATGTCCTTCCCTCCTGCCACTCATTAAAACCTTTGCCATCATTCAAAAGTGAGCTCATAAGTGGCACAGTCTGCCACTTTGCATGGCCATCGTGATATGATCAAGTCTTGGACAGTCTCAGAGTTATGTTGCCTAGTAGTGTGTGTGCTTAAGTTTAGTGCCAGCTTTGACTTTATCTGTCCTTTGAGATAAAATTTTTTCATGTACCATGGAAGTTTTTTTTTGTCTAAAAGAGAACACTTCTTTTTTTTTTTTAATTTTAGTTTTAAATGAGAAGAGGGGAGATGGACCCCCTCTTCTACATGCACCCTGACCAGGATCGACCCAGCGACCCTTGTCTGGGGCTGATGCTCGCAACCGAGCTATTTTTAGCTCCTGGTGGAGGCTCCATGGAGCCATTCTCAGTGCCTGGAGCCAGCATGCTCAAATCAGTTGAGCCGTGGCTGTAGGAGTGGGAGAGAGAGAGAGAGAGAGAGAGAGAGGGAGGGAGGGAAGGGGAGTGTAAGGGGGAAGAAGCAGCAGATGGTCACTTGCCCTGACCAGGAATCGAACCTGGGACTTCCACATGCTGGTTCACACTCTATCACTGAGCCAACTGGCCAGGGCCAAGAACATTTATATTCACGTGGTGTTTTTGAACAGTTGAAAAGCAGTCTTATACCATCAACCCTGTCATTGTTCGTACCAACTGCTGATAACTCTCTGAGGGGCTGTCAGGACAGCAGGCAGAGGTGTGGTAAGCCAGTGTTCAATCTTTTAAGAGCAAACACTTATGTATGTCACTGTGTGCCAGGCACTGTTCTAAACACTTGGCATATATAATCTTCAACACACTCATTTTACAGGTGAGAAAACAGAGGCCTGACCTGTGGTGGGGCAGTGGATAAAACGTCGACCTGGAATGCTGAGGTTGTCACTGGTTCGAAACCCTGGGTTTGCCCAGTCAAGGCACATATGGGAGATGATGCTTCCTGCTCCTCCCCCATTATCTCTCTCTCTCTAAAATGAATAAAGAAAGTCTAAAAAAACCACTTTAAAAAAAAAGAAAGATTAGGTGACTTGCTCAAGGTCACACAGCTCTTAAGACATGGAGCCAAGATTCAAACTCAGAATTCCTGTTCTTTATCATTGCGATGCCCTGCTTCTTGGACTGTCATTGCCTACAGAGTAATGTTCCTTAGCCTGGCACTTGTCATCCTCTCCAGTCAGGTGTCAGCTGACCTTGTCTCTCAGTGTCATTTCTTCTGTACCCCCTGTGCCCCCACAGTTCAGATGCCTGACATTATAGTCGCAGTACCAGCCCACTCAGCTGTCTTTGACCCTCTTCTTGCTACTTCCAGGCTTTTGCTCAGGTTAATCCTTAATTGTGAAATGCCCTCTCTCCTATCACTGCACCCTAAAATCTCTACCATGATTCAAAACTTGACCCCAAATTCCCTTGCTCTGGATGGCGTTTCCAGGTCTTGGTCATAATCAGTCCATGCTTACCTCATATGCTCATAATACACCCATATCAACAGCACTGCCGTCTGTGCCTCCTTTAATCCTGCAAGGTAGATTTTATGGATGAAGAAATGGAGGTAAAGAAGGTTAACTGTTAAGGTCACATAGCTAGTGATGAGTAGAACCAGAATTCCCACCCAGGCAGCCAGTCTCCAGAGCCTGTGCTCAGAGCCACCATAATGTGTAATGTTTGATCTTCTGTTGTTAGAGGTATCAATTTCATCTTCCAATGAAATTATTTATGTCAATACCTGTGTGTTCCGTTTGGAAACTTGGGGAGGGCAGGGGCCTTTTACTTTTATGGTGTCTAGCACATAGAAAGTACCAAGTAAAAAATAATTGGACTTTATTAAATTTACACTAGCATCATTTATTCCTATCATCATATAGCTGTAGCTCTATTTATTAATGGTCTTACCAGTATTGATCTAGCTCTAGAGAGAAAAGGTGGGAGAGAAACTTTCTTTTTTTATGTAAAAGTAATTTCTTCACTACAACTTTTTTATCCTATCTAGGTAAGAAAAAAATGAGATAGAGTACTTCCAAATTCCATTTGCATCTAAAGGACTTTGTATTACTTTTTAGAAATCAACAGTTTGCCTGAAATATTAAAATCTGTAAGTTACACAGTAGTTCGTGAGCAGAACCTATTAACATGCTACATGTTTATAAATGCATGTTCACTGATTCACTGCTTTCTTGACTTCCTGTAATGGACTTTGGTGAGTCCTTCTCTTAGAAGGAACAAACCACAGATGGGGCTATTGTAAAGCTGCTGAGATGTCTGGTGCAGAGGGAGGGAGAGCTGGTTGTTAGGATTTTCCATCTTCTCCTGAGGTCTGGAGGGACCGCAGTCACTCTCTCCAAGATGGCTGCTGATAATACGAACAGCCATATCCTCTCCTCGGGCTTACTGAACTCACAGTGATGTGCAGATTGTCCTGGCACTGGTTTTTGAGTTGCATCCTTGAACAGGATGTCATGATGTGATACTTTCAAGCACACTTTAATTAATTAATTAATTTAAAGATATTCTTTATTGATTTTAGAGAAGGGGGAAGAGAGAGACAGGAGTGAGAAGCATTCGTATTTGTCTTGACCCAGGAAGCCCAGGGGTTTCAATCTGGTGACCTCAGCATTCCAGGTTGACGCTCTATGTACTGCTCCACCATAGGTCAGGCACGCACCCTTTAATTTAAAGGCACTATGGGTGAAACTTGGTGGCCTTACGTCTCATTACCCCCAAATTTAGGGTACTTGGGAGTGGGTTGGGGAAAGAGACAGTGGTGTGCTATGAGAAATCACATACAGGATACACAGAATCTCAGGGCAATCGTAGGTGAAAATTTAAATTATGAAAAACCAACAACTAGGCCCTGGCTGGGTAGCACAGTTGGTTAGAGTGTCATCCCACCATGTGGAAGTTGTGGGCTCCATCCCTGGTTAGGGCACATACAAGACACAACCAATGATGGCATGAATAAGTAGAACAGCAAATCGGTGTTTCTGTTTCTCTCTCTCTCTCTCTCTCTCTCCTTTCTCTCTAGAAATCAATTAAAGAAAAAAAATAACCTGACAAACAAACCGCCCTCGCTCAACAAATGCATTTTCCTCTGAACATATATTTTTGAAAATAGTCTTTCTAGCACTGTGCCTGGCTCCTGGGAGAGACCAGCAAATGAATGATTGAATGAATGAAGTCAGGGGTCCCCAAACTTTTTTCACAGGGGGCCAGTTCACTGTCCTGCAGACCATTGGGGGGCCAGACTATAAAAAAAAAACTATGAATAAATCCCTATGCACACTGCACATATCTTATTTTAAAGTAAAAAAACAAAATGGGAACAAATACAATATTTAAAATAAAGAACAAGTAAATTTAAATCAACAAACTGACCAGTATTTCAATGGGAACTATGGGCCTGCTTTTGGCTAATGAGATGGTCAATGTGCTCCTCTCACTGACCACCAATGAAAGAGGTGCCCCTTCCGGCAGTGCGGTGGGGGCTGGATAAATGGCCTTGGGGCTGCATGCGGCCCGCGGGCCGTAGTTTGGGGACCCCTGAATTAAATGAATGCCAGGAGGTAGTGGTCACAGGGATAGTTTTTTGCTTTCTCTAAGTGCCATATGGAAGAATTACTGTTCTATTTTGTGTTATACTGCATATATTACAGGAAAGGAAAAAGATGATTTTTTGTGCTTTGTTGCATTAGCACTTGAACTCATGTCAGTTGCTTCTCTCTTCTTCCTTTAAAAAAATTTATTATTTACATTGTTTATTTTTTTTATGATTAAAAGGATACATAGTAATTTTAGCAACTTGAAAAACTAAGATATCTGAAAAGAGGAAAATAAAAATGATTCAACAATTCTACTATTCAGTCATAACCACTGCTAATGTTTTGTGTATATTCTTTACACCTTTCTATGCAAATACATTAAAATGAATATAAATATGTATATTTATAAAAATATAAATTATAATCTATATCTGTTAATTTATAACTTGCTTTTTCTCTAACTGGGTATTCATAATGTAAGTCTAGGTAATTGAATATACATTAATAACATTTCATTTAATAGAGGTACCATACTTTATATACCTAATTGGAAGGCCAACTAGTTATTATTTAAATAAAAGATGATTACAGAAAGAGTTTCAAATAATGGGATTATTTGTATGTTCAGAAGATGACAGCGATTTTTTTTTTTTTTTAGTGATAGAGACAACAGAGACAGAGAGTCAGAGAGAGGGACAGATAGGGACAGACAGACAGGAAGGGAGAGAGATGAGAAGCATCAATTCTTCGTTGAGACACCTTAGTTGTACATTGATTGCTTTCTCATACATGCCTTGACTGGGGGGCTACAGCAGACTGAGTGACCTCTTGCTCAAGCCTCCGACCTTGGACTCAAGCTGATGAGCTTTGCTCAAACCAGATGAGCCCGCGCTCAAGCTGGCGACCTCAGGGTCTCAAACCTGGGTCCTCTGTGTCCCAGTCCAACGCTCTATCCACTGCGCCACCACCTGGTCAGGCAGGCGACAGCAGTGATTTTTAAAAGTGTTCTTAAAGGATGAATTTTGTTCACATTTGTACAACAAATGCTTCTTTCACTCCTTCTCCAGGTAATAAACATTTGTTCACATTTACGATTCTTCCCTTTCTTTCTTCGCTATTAAAAATAATGGTGTAATGAAAATTCTTGAGCCCTCATTTGATTATTTCCTTAGGGTAAGTTTCTAGGAGTGAAGTTTTTGAGTCAAAATTGCATTTTTGAGGTTTTAATACAGATTAATACCTGACTCCCCAGAAACGTGCCCGGTGGCTCTCCTGTTCCCTGGTGGGCTGAGCACTCTTCATAATCTTTCATAACTTTTTTGCCTAGTTGTTTTTCCTCTTGTGTTAATCTCTTCTTCATTTCTTTTGACCCATTTCCCCATTTTTATTGAGGTTTTCAGTTGGTTTTTATTGGTTTGTATGAGAGTTTCATGTATATCTCTTAGTTTGGAAATATCCGACACCTTTGCGGTACTTTGCAGAGTTTTTCTGGCCAAAAACGTTACCCTTTCCCTTTGACTCCTGTTTCCTGTCTACAGCCCCTGAAAGCTGTGTGGTTGTCTTTATAAATGTTTCATGTGTTTCCCAGAACTCACATTTTCTGTGTTACATATGAATAAATATTATTTCCTGTTATATTTTCTAAATTCTCATGGCTGAATTTTGGAAAGTTCCTGATCTAATAATTGGCCATTCTGCAGGGATTTGATTAGAATTACATTAAATTGATAGTTTAACTTCAGGAGTTTTATATTCTATGTAGATAGGTTATGTTCCCAAGATATGGCTTTTTACCTTTTTTTTTTGGGGGGGGGAGGAATTGATTGAGATATTTGACGTGAGATGTATTGAAGTCTATTTAAAGGTAAGGATACTTGATATTTAGGAGCAAAATAGAGAGCCAAAGCAGATACACAGCCGGACAAATAAAACCAACAGCCTCAGTTTTGGGGGTTCTGTCGTGCGTGTCAGGAGTACTAAGCAGTACCTGTCTAAGAAGGACAGGAAGTGTTGTATCAGAGCTGGAACGTCCCAGGGAGACTTGACGCAGGCATACCTTGACTCTGGGACTGAAGCCCTTTCATGAATGTGCCCCTTGGCTCTGCCAGCTCTGGGTTGGTTCCAGTCTCAGACAGGCTCTCCCTGGTGACCACAGTATGCTGCCAGTGCCTCTCACAGCTGGATCTTTCCAGGTTCAAATCTATCAGAAAAGTCTTGTCCCCTCAGCAAAGGTCCTGAGACTCAGGCATGTGTCTGCCCTGCCCCAGTCACGGGTCACATACACGGATCCTGAGGGTGGACATATTTTCCTTCTTAGCTTGTGAGCTAGGAAGGGAAGTGTTGGCCCTGTCAAGCCCTTGTTCAAATGTCATCCTAGAAGAACTGAATCAGCATCACCTGTGCATTTGTTAGAAATGCAAATTCTTGGGTCCCACCCAGACCTACTGGATTAGGACCTCTGGGAGTGGGCCAGCCATCGATATTTCAGTAGGCCCTCCAGATGGTTCTTATTTATTTTAAAAAATTATTTTAGTTTATTATTTTTAATTAAATTTAATTGGATTACAGTAGTTAAAAGGATCATATAGGTTTTAGGTGTACATCTCTATGATACATCTGTATACTGCATTGTGTGCCCACCATCCACAGTCAGATCATCTTCCATCACCATATATTTTGCCCCCTTTTTACCCTTCACTACCTCCTACCCCCTTCCCTCTGGTAACCATCATACTATTCTCTGTGTCTATGAGTTTCAGTTTTTGATCCCACATATGAGTGAAATCATATGGTTCTTAGCTTTTTCTGACTGACTTATTTCAAACTGGCAAGCTTAGCGTTCCAGCTTGATGCTCTATCCACTGTACCACCTCAGGTCAGGCTAGACTGACTTATTTCACTTACCATAATAGTCTCAGCGTTCATCCATATTGTTGCAAATGGCAGTGTTTCACCTTTTCTTGTGGCCGAGTAGTATTGCATTGTATATATGTACCACATCTTTATCCAATCCTCCATTGAAGGGTACTTCAGTTGTCTCCATGTCTTGGTCACTGTGAATAATGCTGTGATGAACATGGGGGTGCATATGTCTTTGCAAACAAATGTTTTTGAGTTTTTTGGGGGGGTAGATACCCAGTGAAGGGATTGCTGGGTCATGTATAATTATTCTTAATTTTATGAGGAACCGCCATACTGTTTTCCATAGTGGCTGTACCAGTTTACATTCATGATCAGTGAATGAAGCTTCCTTATTCTCCACAACTTCTCCAACACTTGTTACCTGTCGTGTTGATAACAGTCAATCTAATGGTATGAGGTGGTATTTCATTGTAGTTTTTATTTGCATTTCCCTAATTTTCTTTTTATATATCTGTTGGTTGCCTTTGTGGTAGAGGTTTGGGTTCTCTGACCATTTTTAAATTGGATTGTTTGATATTGTTTTATGAATTTTTAAATATATTTTAGATATTAACCTTTTGTCAGCTGTTGTTTGCAAATATCATCTTCCATTTAGTTGGTTGCTGTATTGTTTTCAGCTGCTCCATCTCCTCTTGCAGCTGCCTGGTCTCCACACAGAGTCTTCTGTAGTAAGACTATATAGTGGAGGCTCAGACTGGCCTCACCCAACAAAGCCCTCTACAGGTTGCAAGCTTGGTGGGTTAGGGCAGCTGAAGTTGGGAGTACGTTAGTGGAACCCCCTACTTCAGGGGTCTCTTGGTCAGGAACTCAGTTCAGGGAAAGTGGCCCTTACTCCAGAGCCTAATCCCTCATATACTGCTGGATTCTCCCAATTCTGTTTCTCTCCATGAGATGAACAGCAAGTTCAGATTGAGTGGGGTTGATGGTTCTCTCTGCAGAAGTTCTTCCAGCTAGTAAGCCCCTGGTCTCCGGGAGGGAGACTGAGAGAGTCCTCCCCTGGGGCCGATTGTGCCCCCCCCCCACCCCAGAATGTGACTAAGCCCCTCTATTGGACCCAACAATAGATTTGCAGGGACCCATACCTTAAATGTTTGTGTGTGTGTATGTGTGTTTGAGCTTTGCCCTCAACTCCAGAAAACTGAGTCACTGACGTGCCTCCTGTTTTCTGGCTTCTCAGAGTGGCGCAGTCTCCACAGGGTGGTGCAAGAGGGACTCCCGAGGGTGGGGCTGTTGCTTTACCCCAGGCCAATGCCATAGAGAAGGGACTGCTCCACCCAAGAAAGATGGCTACTGCAGTATTAGAGAATGACGTTATGTTCACTGTACCTTGACATCATGGGTGAAGGGAGGTGAGCTCTGGGAGGCTGGGCACTGTGGAGCTTGGCGTCTTCGTTCTTCTGCCTAGAGTGCAGACTGTGGGTAGACCAGGGGACAGCAACAGTATCCCAGAGCTGTGTCCCCTGCCCAGGTGCCTGCACTCAGCTGCCAGTCTTGTTGTTCACTCCTGTGAAAGTGCCCACCGAATCTCTTCGCTCCTGCTGGCAGAAGGAAACCCAGACATGAGGGGCTTCTTCCCTCTCCAGGCTGAGCCCCCACAAGCTCTTGGCTTCAGGGCTGCGTCCTTATTACCCACCTCTCTCCCTGCCCCTGGATGCTCCCACCTACCCACCTTTAGTTGCTTCAGTGTTCAGATCTATCAGGTGTGACTGTTTGCTGAGCTGGGGTTCCTTTGTAGAGTTACAGCTGTTCAAATTGTTGAAATTTCAAGGGAGAGGCCAAAGAAATCCCTCATGCTGCCATTTCTTGGACATCCCTAATTCTTATTAGTAAGTTAAATTGGAGAGACACATCTTAAAAACAAGGCTGAGTTACTACTGCCTTAAGGAGGAGAGTGGCTACTGGTACATTCTATACCAGGTTAATGCTTAAGATAATGACAAGTTTGATATTTGAATTGGAAAAAAGTGACTATTTAAAGGACAAGGATGAAATAAACACTTGTATCAAATTCTTCCTTTAAGGAATATGTTAATTAAAAATCACCGTTTTCTGATGGCTTTAGGCGACCCTGTGTTTTGGTCCTTTGACCTCCGCCAGGGTTGTGACCCACAGGTTGAGAACCGCTGATTTAAACATTACCTAATTTTCTGGAAAGGGTTAGTGCCATTAACACTTGGTAAAATAGTAGCTGGCCTTTATTGAATGCATCCTTTTAGCATTTCCTTCACTTTGTAGTAGCTCCCAGAGTTAAGTGACTTCTAGTGCTAGGACCAGCCTGGAATCCAGATCTGTCTGACTTTGAAGCCTGTGCACTTTCTCCTTTACCCCAGTTGAGTAATTTTATTTCATATTTTCTGTATTGGAATGTAGGTAGGAGTCCATTTTTTCAGAAGGCTCCATTTATCATCATTTTAGCATTAGCACCTAACTTTCTTTTGTGTTTTCACTATTTCTGGTACTTTGAAAGTTTATCTTTTGAAAGTCAACATTTTAAAAATGATTTACTTTGCTTTATACTGCCTTTTCTATCTACATGGAAAAGAGATGTATACATTTTGGGGGGAGAGTATATCATAATGCTGTTTTTTTGTTTGTTTATTTTTTTACAGAGATAGAGAGAAAGAGGGATAGATAGGGACAGACAGACAGGAACGAAGAGAGATGAGAAGCATCAATCATCAGTTTTTCGTTGTGACACCTTAGTTGTTCATTGATTGCTTTCTCATATGTGCCTTGACCGTGAGCTTTCAGCAGACCAAGTGACCTGTTGCTCAAGCCAGCGACCTTTGGTGCAAGCTGGCGAATCTTTGCTCAAACCAGATGAACCCACACTCAAGCTGGTGACCTTGGGGTCTCGAGCCTGGGTCCTCCGCATCCCAGTCCGATGCTCTATCCACTGCGCAACCGCCTGGTCAGGCCATAATGCCGTTTTTTAGCAGGGGTCCTCTGAGACTTGGAAAAGAATCAGCAGTAGCTTCCTTCTCTGTTTTTTTCACCTTGATTTTTTCTTTGGGAACACATTAATTGAGTTTTTTTTTACCTGTTGAGTTTTTGCAAGTGTGTTGAAAGTCTCTCTTTTGCTGTTTTCTTTTTTCTAGCAGGAGGTCTTGAATAATACATGAGATGGGAGCTTCTATTGATAAACATGATTAATTTTAATTGTAAGACTAAGATTTATGATAATCTTTTTAATTTAATTTATTCTTATGATTCTGAGTATACATATGAATTGTTACTAACCAAAGGGGAGAAAGTGCCACTGGGGGCTTAGTGACATGTGTGGGTGTATTGCGTGTGTGGGTTCATCCTTTTCTCTGTGTCTGTTTTGTCAGCCCATTTGCTGTGTTGGTTTCTGAGCAGTGAACCATTGATGTGACCCTCCCTTATGGTAGGAAGTGCCCGTTTACACACTCTGATCAATTATTTAAGTAATTGTTTCAGAAGACACTTCCTTATGGGAGGGGTTTGGTTGGGTGTATTGTATCCTCTGTTTATTTCATGAAAATTTTATGACAGCAACTGCATTTTTAGGGACAAGGGAGACCAGCACTTATCTCTCAAACTGAATATTTGGAATTTGATATAGAATTATTCAAAAAGAGCTTTGAAAACAATTAGGGTCAAGAAACATGCAAAGGTCTGTACCCTCTCTTGCTTGCTGGGGCAGGGTGGGTGCTTTGTGTGGGGACAAAGAGAGGTCAGGGCAGGGTTACTGGGGCAGGGTGGGTGCTTTGTGTGGGGACAAAGAGAGGTCAGGGCAGGGTTACTGGGGCAGGGTGGGTGCTTTGTGTGGGGACAACAGAGAGGTCAGGGCAGGGTTACTGGGGCAGGGTGGGTGCTTTGTGTGGGGACAAAGAGAGGTCAGGGCAGGGTTACTGGGGCAGGGTGGGTGCTTTGTGTGGGGACAACAGAGAGGTCAGGGCAGGGTTACTGGGGCAGGGTGGGTGCTTTGTGTGGGGACAAAGAGAGGTCAGGGCAGGGTTACTGGGGCAGGGTGGGTGCTTTGTGTGGGGACAACAGAGAGGTCAGGGCAGGGTTACTGGGGCAGGGTGGGTGCTTTGTGTGGGGACAAAGAGAGGTCAGGGCAGGGTTACTGGGGCAGGGTGGGTGCTTTGTGTGGGGACAAAGAGAGGTCAGGGCAGGGTTAGCTCCCTTAACCGTTATTTCAGAAAGTATGTGCTAGACAAAATGATTGTCATTCACAATTATTTTTGCCTAGTTTCTGGTTTTAAACCAGGATATTTTTGGTTATTAGTTGTTGTGATACTAGATAATGGTAGAAAAGACAATATCCTTTGATTCATTTCTCTTCTAAGTAATTATTTTACTAATTTATACTCCAGTTTATATCTTGGTAGGTTGTTTATAAAAATATATGCAAGTTGATGTAAAAATAAGCAAGGAAATGGAGTGAAGAGAGTCATTCCTTCATTCACTCATTTATTCATTCAACAAATACTAAGTGTCTTCTGCATGCTAAGCGCTGTTCTTCTCTGTGCCTAGAATATTTCAGTAAACAAAACAAGCTTCTTGTCATTATGGGCTATATTCTGGTCTGGGATAAAAGGAGATAGTAAATAGATGCACACATAAGTATATGACATGGCAGATGTTATTTTGTGCTGTATGGACAAACAGTGAAGCAGGTCAGGGGTGGGAGGGAGGGTTGCTCTCTTATAAGTTGGCTCAGGAAGGCCTCTCTCACGTGACATTGATCCGAGACCTCAAAGAAGTGAGGGGTGTCATGTAATAGCTGAAAAACGAGTTTCAGATAGAGGGAACACTAAGTGCGAAGACTGCAGGGACAGAGCATGCTGGGTGTGTTTCAGGAGCAGTCGGGGCCAAAGTAGTGAGTGAGTGAGAGAGGAAAGGAGGTGTGGGGGACTCACAGATTGCTGTAAGAGGAAGATTTTGCTCTGAGATATAGAATACCACTGGAAGTTTTTGACAGTAATAACCACAATCTGACTTCATTTCAAGACCACTCTGATAGTCAGACTAAGAATAGTCAGTAGGGGCAGGGAAGAAAGCAGGGTCCAAGTTAAAGGCTATTGTAAAAATTCAGACAAGAGACGATGGTTACTTGGATCAGGGGTTACCAGTGAAGGTGTTAAGAAGCAGTTTGGTTCTAGATATATTTTGTCTTTTAACACATTTTTACAATTGCTTTTATTTATTACTTTATTGATTTTAGAGAGAGTGGGAGGGACAGAGACGTTGATTTGTTGTTCCACCTATTTATGCATTTATTAGTTGATTCACTGACTGGGAATCGGACTCGCAACCTTGATGTATTAGAGCAAAGGTCCCCAACCCCCAGGCTGCGGACTGGCACCGGTCCACAGAGAAAGAATAAATAACTTACATTGTTTTCGTTTTATTTATATTTAAGTCTGATTTATGTTTTATTTTTAAAAAATGACCAGATTCCCTCTGTTACATCTGTCTAAGACTTACTCTTGATGCTTGTCTCGGTCATGTGATACATTTATCCGTCCCACCCTAAAGGCTGGTCTGTGAAAATATTTTCTGACGTTAAACCGGTCCATGGCCCAAAAAAGGTTGGGGACCACTGTATTAGACTAATGCTTTAACCAACTGAGCTACCTGGCCAGGGCTGGTATATTTTGAAGGAAATGCTGACAGGATTTTATGATAGACTGGGTATGTGTAAAGAGTGTTTGAGAAATAAGATTTTGTTCTCAGTTATTGAAATAATGGAATCACCATTGACTGAGACGGATAAGGCTGAGGAGAGAATGTTCAACAAACTAGGAACGAAAGGGAGCTTCCTCAACATGATGAAAGGTGTCTACAATTCACATCCTACTTAATGGTAAGAGACTGAATGCTTTTCTGCTAAGATCAGGAATAAGACAGGGTGTCCACTCTTGTCACTTCTATTTAGCATTGTAACAGGAGGTTCTAGCCAAGGCAGTGAGGACAGAAAAACGAAATTAAAAGCATCCAGATTAACAAGGAAGAAGTAAAACTATCTCTATTTGTAGGTAACATAATTTTATATGTAGAAAATCCTTAGGGATCCACTAAAAAGCTATCAGAACTAATAAATGAGTTCAGCAAGTTTGTAGGAACAAGATGAACCTATAAAACTTAATTATATTTCCATATGTTAGCAATGAACATTCTAGAAATTAAGAAAATACTTTTATTTAATGCCACGAGACTGGATAGATCAGTCAGGATAGTGAAAAGAAAGGTCTGAGGTCTTACCCCCGGCCATCAACATTGAAAGAACAAGGAGATGTATCACAGCTTTTTTCTCTGCTCCTCTACTGATGGGCACTTGGGCTGCTGTTTCCAGATCTTGGCTATTGTAGATAATGCTGCAGTGAACATGGGAGTGGCATATGTTATTTCAAATTAATGTTTCAGGTTTCTTTGGATGTATTCCCAGAAGTGGAATTGCTGGGTCATAAGGCATCTCATTGTGATTTTAATTTGCATCTTTCTGATTATTAGTGATATTGAGCATCTTTTTATATGTCTGTTGGTCATCTTTATGTCTTCTTTGGAGAATTATTTATACAGGTCCGTTATCCATTACACATTCGAACATTACTCAGCCGTAAAATGAAGGAAATCTTACCTTTTGCGACAGTATGGATGGATCTAGAGATTATTATAAGTGAAATAAGCCAGTCAGAAAAAGGATTATACCATTTCACTTACAGATGGAATCTAATAAACAAAATAAACTAACAAAATAGAAACAGACTCATAGGTACAGAGAACCGACTGACAGCTGTCAGAAGGGATGGGTGTTGGGGGCTGTGTGAAAAGGTGAAGGGATTAGGCAAAAAGAACCTTACAGACTCAGACAACAGTGTGGGGGCTGCAAGAGGGAGAGGGGGGTGGAGAGGTAGAGAAGGGTGGAGGGGGGACGGAGATAGAGGGAGATTGAACTTGGGGGGGTGAACACACAGTGCAATGTACAGATGATGTATAGTCCCTCGCCATATCATGGTTCACTTTTCGCGGTCTCATGGTATCGCAGATTTTGAAATTGTATGTATCTGATTTTATATTACGGATTTTTTGCTATATCATGGAATTTTGCGGTATATAGGTATTTTTATATACTTATTATTTTAATTATTTTGTGGTAAAGTAAGCAGTTTCTAGCCTAAAAAATTGAAGACAATATAAAAAATATTCAAGATGTAGTATATTAACTGGTGAGTAACCATATAGAATTTTATATGTTAAAATTATGTAGGTTTAAGAGTGTAGAAAATGTTGAAGAGCATAGGAAGTGTTTATGAAAGTGTGGAAAGGTTTAAAAGAGTGTGGGGAGGGTTTATAAAGCCTTAAAATATATATAAATAATAAAATAAATATAAGGTCGCTACTTTGTGGGTTTTCACCTATCTTGGGGGGTTCTGGAATCTAACCCCCGCGATACACGAGGGACCACTGCATTGTAGAATTGTGCACCTGAAGCTTGCATAATTTTATTAACCAATGTCACCTCAATAAATTCAATAAACTTTTTTTTAAAAAAAGAAAGGACAAGGACATGCAGAGGAGCCAGTGAGGCAGCCAGACAAGCAAGAGAGGGCTGTGTCCTGGGGGCAGATAGTTGAGGAGGAGTGAGGTGGCTGGCTGTGTGGTGTGCTGAAGGCTGAGTGAGATGAGGAGTGGGGCATCACGACTCCGTATGGGATGAGCCTGGATAACTAGTGAGAGAGAGAATGAGAGAGGGTGGGCTAAGGGAAAAGGTCTGTCTAGAAAGAATACTTTGAAAAATGAAATAAAGATTGAGTACTAGAAAAATGAATATGCATGCTCAATTTTTTTCTTATAAGGTTCAACAGACATGAATGTTCTCAAATTATTATAAAAGTTTATAAATACTCAATTTCTGTACCTATCTCACTGTAATTGGTAACAGTTTCTGGAGTGGACTGGTACTAGTCTGTAGAGAGGACTTTGTGTTGTATAGGTCTGTTTGGCCAGGGGAGCAGGAGCTGAGATTCATTCTGCATGGATTTGATAGTGAATCCTGTGCAATATGGCAGAAGGTACTTGTCAGAGAGTACACATCAGCCTCACCCTCTAAGGGGCTGTCTACCTCCTTGTTCTGAAAGCATGAAGCCTGAATTTTGGTCCCATATAGCTTATAATCATGACCATGTCAGAAATCACAAGACGTGCATTCTGAAGTATTGTCCCTGTCTATGAATGAGATCTGCTGTCTTCCTCACAACCCTGACATTGTTGGAATTTTATTCTGAATCTCTCATTTAAGCCTCATGCAGCGTCATGAGGTAGGTGGATTTTTCTGCTTTAAGAAGAAGTGGGTCCAGAGAGATGAGACCGCTTCTCTGCCCTCATGCTACTTGAGCGTGAAAGAGCCCAGACTATCCTGCTCAACTCACGAACTTGCCACTGGGCTGGCTTCTAAGATTCTAAAAACCCTTCCAGATATGAATGTAATGTCAGCTGTACATTGATTGTTTATGTCCCGTTTTGTTATGAAGTTGGAGGTTTAATTTGATGTCACTTTGGGTGGGTGTGTTCTCGGTATAGCAAGATATGTAGACTTTGTCTTTCAGTTTAAACAGTTGCTGGAGTATACAATTACTGAGTTTAAATTTTGATCAGATATACTGTTGATTTCTAGAAATGCTGCCTTGTAACTGAGTTGTTTGCTCTTTCATAGCATACGAATTATTTGCATTCATCAGTCACATTGGAACATCTACAATGAGTGGCCATTATGTTTGCCATATCAAAAAGGAAGGAAGGTGAGTCTGTGTTATAAGGTAATGGTATCCGTGTTTTAGTAAGTGCCTGTTGCTTGCGAGGCACTTTACTAAGTGCTTCCCGTGTTATTTCACTTGGTTTTCACAATGATCTTTTGGGATATATTCTTAAAGCCATTTTATATACTAAGATACTGAGTGAATTCTTGTTATTACCAAACCTGATAGTTCTTTTAAAAATACTTAAGAAAAATAGTTTAATCATAATTTAAAAAGTCATAAAATTAATTATAAGTAATTGGTAAAATACAAAACCATATGAAAATATGTTATCCAGAAGCCGAGAGCAGTAGTCAGCAAACTCGTCAGTCAACAGAGCCAAATATCAACAGTACAACGATTGAAAGTTCTTTTGAGAGCCAGATTTTTTAAACTTAAACTATATAGGTAGGTACATTGTTATTAACTTAATTAGGGGACTCCTAAGCTGGCCTTTGCTAAAAATGTCCTCAATCTGATTGAGCCGCATGTAGCTCACGAGCCGTGGTTTGCCAACCACTGGTAGAGGTAATCATTGTCTGTATTTAGTTATATTCCTATTTGTTTTATTGTTTTCATTGGGAAAGGTTGTGTAAGTCTATATACACATGTACTACATATAAATATATGTATGTATTTATAACTTTTCTAAAAGCTTAATGTCCACAGCACATATCATTTTGTAACCTACTTTTTCTTACTTCATGTTATATTGTGATTAATTCCTCAATTTAGTAAATATTCTTTGTAGACATTTTAATATTTTTATATTAGTTCACTGCATGGTTATTTACTTCTGATTTTTAGTTAGTTTTATACCTAAGGTGGAAACAAACACCGTTATACATAATTCTTTGACTCAATTGTTGAGGTTGTTTATGGATTACTACAAAAAGAATTATGGGATCAAAAGGTTTAAAATGTTTGGAGGCTCTTTTTGTAACTCCTCTTTGATTGTGCTTGAGAATAAAAAAGCAATTGTAATTTCCCATCAGCATTCTGTTCCTTTATCTGCAACAAACTCAAGTTTGGTTATCTCAAAGCAGGGGTCCCCAAACTTTTTACACAGGGGGCCAGTTCACTGTCCCTCAGACCATTGGAGGGCCGGACTATAAAAAAAACTATGAACAAATCCCTATGCACACTGCACATATCTTATTTTAAAGTAAAAAAACAAAACGGGAACCAATATAACATTTAAAATAAAGAACAAGTAAATTTAAATCAACACACTGACCAGTATTTCAGTGGGAACTATGCTCCTCTCACTGACCACCAATGAAAGAGGTGCCCCTTCCAGAAGTGCGGTGGGGGCCGGATAAATGGCCTCAGGGGGCCGCATGTGGCCCGTGGGCCGTAGTTTGGGGACCCCTGTCTTAAAGCATCTCAATTCTTTTAAGTATGGTGCAGTGACATTTTTTAGCCAAGTTTTCATGGAACTGACCTCACTCAATCAAATGCTTTGTCTTTTGTTTTCAGATGGGTGATCTACAATGACCACAGAGTCTGTGCCTCGGAAAGGCCCCCTAAAGACCTGGGCTACATGTACTTTTACCGCAGGATACCAAGCTAACCCTCAGATGGACAAATTGGCATGAAGCCATACGCCTTTTTAATTTGCCAAAAAAAAAAAAAAAAAAAGTAAGAAGTTGGGTCAGCCAGACATGAAGAAAAAGGAATACATGGGGGTATTTATAGTTTATTTAAAGAACATCATTTGACACCTTCTGGAATAGAACCAGGAAGAAATTTCTATTAATGATGATACATTACTGTAGATAGTATTTTTGTTGCTGTTGTTTTTTTAAATAAATGCTCAAGGAGAGAATGATTGTAAAAAGAAAGGTATTCCTACTGCTGGTGGACAATCTGCCACCAGTCTGTCAAAGACAGGAATGTGCCACCAGCACTCTCTTTTGCTTTGGGGGTCAGTAGTGTGGCCTCACCCACAATAAATGAAAAGCCCATATTTGTTTCATATAGAAAATCAGTAACTGGGCTCGGCTTTATTTGTGACATAATTTTTTCATCAAACAATAATTTCTGACCTGTCCATTTATAGTAGATTAGAGCATCTGCAATGAAATACTTTTAATTTAATCTTATCAAAACTCAATACAATTGTATGAGTGTGTGTGAGAGTGAGACTGAATGTTGAGATCTTTATAGTCAATGAGGAAATCTGTGTGTGATGGGTGGTTTTTAAAAGTTAAAACAGTTCGTGTTAGCCTAGCTGGAAAAAAGCAAGTCAATATTTTAAAGAAACTATAACTCAGGAACAGTTTAAAAAAATTAGTTTCCCGCTTCCATCTTCAGGCATAAAAAGGGCTGAGTTGTCCCTTTAAGTGCTGTCCAGAGTTCCCGTGGGTCTGTGACATTTGAGGGTGCAGTGCCAGATGCTCACAGCAGCACAGTGTTCCTCTTTGCCAAAGATAGATGAATCCTGGTTCTCAGCAGGCAGCCCTAAGGTGTATATATAGTGTGGATTTTTAGCTGATCGCTTCTCACTGTAACACATGACAACTCCTTGGAAACATGTTAGTGCCCCAAATTTGTCTGTCATTTTGTTGCCCCTGAGCTCTTTGCCTGCCTCCATTTCTCCATTTTCTGGGGCCAGACTTTCATCTCTGTCCTTTCTTGGATAATCACCTCCTGACTTGCCTTCACTGCTTATCTGCTGCCAGCAGTGTGATCTTGGACACTATAAGGGTTTCCGAGGCAGAGAAACTTGGTCTGATGTTATGAAAGGTCACATCCATTGGGTATTTCAGCATATTAGTTGCAGCCTAGGGTTAGATCGGACTTGCAGTGTGATTGAAAAGTGGAACGATAGTGCTTTAGAGTTGTCCTGCGGCTCTAGACCAAATTCTGCTCTCGTGAGTTTCCATTTCAGGTTATTCAGTCAAACGGAACGGGATTTGTTGCTGACTGCTTAACATGTATTTGATTAGTAGAAAGGATCTTTTTAGAAACTGTAGGAAAAGAAAATAGAACCAATTGGGTGAAGTACAGTACAGAGGGTGGATTATGACCTGGTGAGTCATGAAGTATCAGGATTTTGGTTATGATGGGGCCTGTCACACAGGAGATCAGTTATGCTGTGTGACCTCAGGACGCACAGCCCAGGGACGTGGCCCAAAGACCTGGGTGCTGCCCTTAGCAGGGAAAGTCCTTCATCCTCGGTGTGCCTCGCTTTCTTTGTCGGCACAATGGTGTGACAATACCTGCTGTCTTTTTCTAGCTGTGTTTAGAAGACGAAGACCAGTGAGATTTAATATGTTGAAGCTTTAAAGAGTAGCAGCAGGTGGTGTGCCGGGGTGGGTCCTAGTAGAGCATGCTCCCTCCCTTCCCTCATCTGATGTTTTCTTCCATTTGGGAACAAATGGGAATGGCATAGGAGGGAGCGCATGGTGCAGTAATTCTCTACTAGGTGCTGCCCGCTGATGTCACATTTTAGCGCTGACTCAGATATCCTGAGATATAAAGATATCTCCTCAGATATAAAGCAGCCCCGCTTAGAAATGCCCCCCGCTAAGCAGCTTTACAGAGTTTAGTCTCCTTAGGGCTGAGTGAATATCCTAGAATAATAACTCCAAACACACATCAAACATGCCCAGTTTTCAATGTTATTACAAAACAAAGGCCTTTTCGGGGGATGAGGGGATGACTGGGGACTTGGATGGAAATGTGGAAAAAGATAACATGTGTATTTTGAACAACATAAAAATTTTATAAGACAGTTTTGCAAAATGAATAGTATAAAACCAGTGTAGAAAATTATAAGCTATACAATATTTAGTTTAAGTAGAAAAATAAATTTAGCCCTTTTGATGCCTAAACATATTGTAAAAAAGTGTAACACGGCTGCCTTTTTTTCTGCCTCAGAAAACAAAGGGCTATTTCTACAAGGCAAAGTTTTATATATGTGCTATTCTTTATTTCAGATGGAGAACTAGAGAAAAACTGGAGCAAATAATGAGTTTCTTTCTTGCTTTAAAAAGTATTTATATGTATTCCTTAGAATATTACTAGGCAGGTTTCCTGGAATGAAAGTCTGGAACACACTGTGTACTTTACATATATATGTAAACGAGAGTATATGTAACTGAAAACTGGAGTCATGTGTGGATCTTGTCAACTGATTATCATCAGCCTGTTAGGGTCCTCCGTGTGAGGCGTGGTGGTGTAATTGTAAAATCCTTGCTGTGTGTGGGTGTACATGTGGAAGGGAGCTGTTTTTTCTGTAAATATCTTTTGATATCTCTTTGTGTAAAATTCAATGAATGTGTCTGGAAAATAGAACGTATCCAAGTTTTTATTTTGTTATTGATCTAAATGCCCATCTAGCTAACGAGAAATCCAGTTTGGTTCAAATTGGGATTTGTTTTTTTAAAGGGAAAAAAGTATACAGAAAGGACGATTGGAAGAATGGTGTTTTACTGTCCTTTTACATCAACATTGCTTCACTGTTTCGACTTAGCTGCTTCCTTCCACCTACAAGGGACACGCCTGTTGCCCCTGGTGCTCATCTCGGGCCGCAGGAGGTCCGGTGGGAGCTGGAGTCTGGGGTGTCCTTCACCCCCTGAGCCCTGCAGGGGACGAGCCTCACCTGCAGTTCCTGGGAAGAGTGCCCTGGTGTGCAGCCTGACCCCGCCTCTGAGTGGGATGGGGCCGCGTCACTTGACCGCTCTGGGCCTTTTTCTTTAAAATGAGCAGGTTAGACCAGAGAAACTCAGAAGTCCCTCCCTGTCCTAAGAGTTGATTCTATTTTTATTTTCCTGTGGTTACTACTTGGGTTAGACATGTGAGATGTGATGAATCACATAGGTTAGATGCTGTGTTTTTGGTTTTTATAGCTTATACACCCCAGTTTAGAACATACCTCGTTGTTAGTGGCCCCACCCTGACTTGTAGACCCACTTTCTTTGGGAATTTTCTCACTTTCCCAGCTCTCTTGAAACTCTCCACTCTCCAGCTCATGAGGTACTTTGTTACCACCCCCTCCCCAAAGGAAATATTCATTTAAAATATTTCCCATCCTGAGAGACCTCAGAACTACCGTCAGCTAAATCTGTCTCATTTATAGAATATTTTCTATTCTGATTCAGTTCTAGCTATGATCCCTAAATGAGTGCTGAGAAAGTTGTCTATCATAGAAAGATGTCTTTCCAGGATCCTGGTTGCAAAGTCACATCATCTATGGGGAGACAACAAGTGGCAGGAGCAAGACCAGGGGGTAGGATTAGATAGTGGGATTTTTCTTTTTCACTTAGGGCAGTAACCCTAGTTACAGAGCGCGGGTCTGTGTAAGATGTATCAGCTGGTGTGTAAGGTTACCTACACACAGTGCCACAGAGATTCCCGCTCCGCAAGTCAGCCTGAGAGTTTGTATTTAGATTCCCTAGACCTGAGCTACTCGGGACAGTAGTCAGTAGTCACATGTGGCTAATTAATGGCCAAATGGAGATTGTGTTGTGCATATAACATGCACACCAGATTTTGAAGCATTGGTACCAAAAAAACCCAAAAACAGGAATGTAAGCTATTTTATCAATATTTTATAGTGATTACATGTAAAATGACAGTATTTTAGATATATTAAATAAGATATTAAAATTTAACATTTCTTTTAATATATATTTTTTAATGTGGCTCCCAGAAATCTTAAATTAGACAGGTGACCCTCATTGCACTTCTGCTGGGCAGTGCTCACCCAGACGTAGGCGGTGTGGGGGAGGAGTGGGATGCCTTCGGCATGGAGTGATTCTCCGAAGCGTCCAGAGAGACAGAAGCAACACAGATATTTTTGCTGAAGTCAGGAGCACCCTGAGGCACAGAATGCCTTTCAGAAAGTGGAGGACTTTTCTATGTAAAAAGCCAGTTTGTGTAAGACCCCAATTAAAAGACAAAAAGCAAACGAGCCCTAAACCCTGTTCCTTCAGCTTTGCCCAGAAGCTGCTACCTTTGGACTTATTTTTCAAGCAACTTCCAGGTGTCAAGTATGTCAGACACACGAGGGTGCTGGGCACATTTGTTTCACTTTGGGCAACATTCTCGTGTGGGTTCTCTTCCCCAGGCGTTCAGTCTGTTCGGAGCCCGGTGCGTTGAGATCCTGTGTAATCTCGCTGCTCCGCCGCCCCCCCCCCCCCCCCCCCCCCCCCCCCCCCCCCCCCCCCGCCACAGCGGAGGCTGTGCTTGCGCCTGTGCAGCCTGCTCAGCAGGTTGCAGTGTTGGCTCCCAAAAGCGTTTTATTTTATTATGCATTAGTCACAGTTGGTGTTTAAACTATCTCATGTGTTTTGGGAGAGTATTTGCCTGTGATGGAAAGAGAGATGGATGATTTATTGCTTCAATTGTTTTAAAATTAAAAGCTATTCTCACAATCTGAGGTCCCTTTATGACTCTTTTTTTTAGTCTTTTGCAAAATTCCAAGTAAACGAATTCTCCTCTTCATAGGTTCTCGTACGTCAGTGGAACAAGTAACCTGAGACAGTGACTAATTTTCTTTTCTTTTAGGATTTCTTTATGTGGGCACCAGGTCTGCGTGGTTCCCAGCAGCACTGGAACATTAGCCCTGGCCAGTGTTACCCCTGTGAAGGAGAAAGAGGCCAAGGCAAGGAGGAGTCTGATGTCTTTGAGACTTTCTCTGTTGAATGTCAAGTTGAATATTGGAGTCAACAGACCTTTCTGTAGTTCCCTGACTCTTGGTGTGCCGGGCACTTCCTTTTTTTTTGTTTGATTAAATGGGAGGTGAGGAGGCACAGAGACGTACTCCCACGTGTGCCCTGGCCGGGATCCACTTGGCAAACCCTCTTTGGGGCGATGCTTTGCCCATCTGGAGCGTTGCCCCATTGCTTGGCACTCGAGCTACTTTAGTGCCTGAGGCGAGGCCATGGTGCTATCCTCAGTGCTCGGACCAACTTGCTCGAACCATTCTGAGCCATGGCTATGGGGGGAGGAGGGGAAGGTGGGAAGGGGGAGGGGTGTAGAAGCCAATGGTCGCTTCTCCTGTGTGCCCTGACTGGGACTTCTGCATGCCCCGGCTGACACTGTACCGCTGAGCCTACTGGCCAGGGCTGGGCGCCTCCTTAACACAGGGACCAACAGAATCGACACGACTCGCAGCACGAGATTTCAGCATTTCTATGACACCAGGTTTCTAGGCTGTGTAAGTTTTCTGTGTCTGCTATAACAAATTAGCCCAAAGTTAGTGGTCAACACAATGCACTTACTAGGTCAGACGCCTGAAAATGCATCTTATTGGCTAGAATCACAGCGTCAGCAGGGAAGCTATTGGAGAGAATCATTCCTTGCCTTTTTTAGCTTCTAGGAGCTATCTGCATACCTTGGCTCAGGGCTCCCTGACAGCATTGCCATCAGTCCAGTGTCTGTGTCCACTGCCACACCTCTGACTGGTCCTCCTGCCTCCCACTTATAAGGACCTTTAAGATGACACTGGGCCCACCCAGAGAGCCTGAATAAATTTGCCATCTTGGGGTCCTTAACTTAGTCACCTGCACTGTTCCTTTTGCCATGTAAAGTAAATACATTCACAGGTTTTGGGGATTAGGAGTGGATATCTTTGGGAGGCATTATTTTGCCTACCATATATGGTGTGCTAATTGCTACTTAGCACATGTTAATTTAATGTTTACAATTGTAAAAAGAATGAACCTATTTTTAAAATCCAAGTAAAATGACCAACTTTAGTATTGTGCTATATATTTCATAAGAAGGATAAGAGGTGAAAGGAATGATTGAGATAGTGAGGCATTATTTATGTCTCAAAGAACTAAACGTTGTGGGAGATGGTGCAGGCAGCTGCTGCTCCCAGCCATCTGCTGGACTCCATCGTGCCAGTGTGTGTGCATTATTTGTACTTACAGTCCTGGTTTTTAAATGCAGTCAGTGACAGACTTCAGTCATAGAGGGAAATTTTATAGGAAAATGGTGAGTTACTCCCATTATGCAAACAATTAACACTCGACTAGGAAAAGGCAGTGACGTAGGTAGGCAGGGTGTGTAACAGCGAAAGTAGAGGCATATAGATGAGTTTAAACCCCGTTCCCAACACAGATTAGCTATGTCCCTTGGTAAGCACTTCATATCATGAGACTCGGTCTTCTCACCTGTGCAGTGGGCATGATAATACTTGTGATGAGTTATGTGAAGCATCTGACCCATCTAGTGAACATTTTTACTGTGCTATTTTACATTGCCATTTTAACCTATATACATATATCAGCATATTGACCCTATGGAGGTTTTGACCCTTTGTTTAAGTCTTAAAACATTTTTAAAAAAATCAGAATTGTACCAACATTGATAACTTTTTCGAAAGTATTTTTCTAGAGAAAAATGCCTTTAAGCCCGTTAATTTTGTTAATCTATATAGTGTGGTTCATCATTCAATAAATACTAAACATCTACTATGTGCGAGGTGCTGTTTTTCTTAGATGTGTCAGTGCACAAAGTAGACAAGGATCTCTGCTCTTCTTGAGTTTATTTTCTACTAAGGTGTGACCAATACTAAACAAAAGAAATAGGTAAATAACGTTACTAGTAAATGATATTAAAATATATAATCAAAAGATGTTAAATGCTATGGGAAAAAAGTACAGCAGGGTGGAGGTTTAGATTGTGGTACTAAATAGGGCACTCAGGGAAGGCAGTTTGGAGGTGAGATTTGAACCAAGACGAAGAAAGTGTCATCCAAATGAATGTTGGGGGACGGATATGCTCATCAGAGGGAGCAGCTGGAACAGAGGCTCCAGGGTGGAGACATATCTGCGTGGAGAAGCAGCATGGAGGCCAGGGCTTAGAAAGTAAGGCATGAGCTGGAGAGCAGGGGGAGAGGAGGTCCGAGGGGCCCTTGGGAGGGCTTGACTCAGTGCAGTGGGGAGCCATTGCAGGGTCCTGAGTGGAGCAATGGTCTCATCTGACCGAGGTTTCACGGGGTTTGTTCTTTGTTTAGGCTAGATGATAGAAGGACAAGGACAGATGCAAGAGCTACTGTGGTGAGCAAGGTGAGAGAAAAAGAAGGCTCAGATGGATGGGGGAGAGGGGGCATATAGTAAAGTTGGTCAGATTCTGGCTACATTTGAAGGTAAGGCCAGTAGGAGGATCTCCTGACGGATAGGATGTGAGGTGTGAGGGAATAAGAACAGCTAAGGCTGACTTCAGAGTTTTTGTTCTGAGCAACTAAAGAATGTAGTTACAATCAATTAAGATAGCAAAGGCTTGATGGGTTTGGAGGAGGGTGGAAAGGATGGTCAGCAGGCCAGTTTGGGACATATTGGGTTTGAAATGTCCACTAGACCTCTATTTAATGTTGAGTAGGAAGCTGAATATACAGTTCTGGATTTTGAGAGAAGTTTTCTGTGCCTGGCATGTTCTTTCTCAGTGGGGAGGGAGACATACACATTAAGAAGTTTTGAATTATGCGAGGGCTCAGGAGAGGAGCTGCAACTCACCACTAGGCAGACGGATTTTTTTTTTATACCTTCTAACAGTAAAGCAGGAAAAGAAAGGTGCCCAGCTTGATTTTACAGAGGAGAAAATAGAATTCCACCAAGGTTAAGTGCTGCCTCAGATGAAAAGAGGAGGCAGTGAAGAGGGAGAAGGGGGTGCTCCAGCTCCTGGCATAGGCAGTCCTCATCTGAGCCTGTTCCCTGCATCGCCCATCTGACCACTCAAGGACTGTAGTTAGTAAGCGTTTTGGAAACAGAAACTTCTGTCTCTGTGGCATCTCTCCTCTGCTCAGGGGTGACTCATCCTTTACCCTCCTCTGAGAAGGCCTCTGGTGTCTCCCACCTTCAGGGCATCTCCTGAGGTCTCCTTCACTCACCACCCTGGTTCCTTTCTCCCTGAACACACACAGCACTCATTCCAGCCTGGTTCCTTTCTCCCTGAACACACACAGCCCTCACCACCCTGGTTCCTTTCTCCCTGAACACACACAGCCCTCACCACCCTGGTTCCTTTCTCCCTGAACACACACAGCACTCATTCCAGCCTGGTTCCTTTCTCCCTGAACACACACAGCCCTCACCACCCTGGTTCCTTTCTCCCTGAACACACACAGCCCTCACCACCCTGGTTCCTTTCTCCCTGAACACACACAGCCCTCTCCACCCTGGTTCCTTTCTCCCTGAACACACACAGCCCTCATCACCCTGGTTCCTTTCTCCCTGAACACTCACAGCCCTCACCGCCCTGGTTCCTTTCTCCCTGAACACACACAGCACTCACTCCAGCCTTGGCATCTTGTGCTAGCTGTTGGCTCTGCAGGAATGCTTGTCCCCACTCTGCTTGGGGGACTTCTACTTGCCGTTCGAATCTGAGCCCAAATGTCACCTAAGAGAAACATTTCCTGATCACCGATAGGTAATACCTTATTTGCCTTGTTCTTGTAGCACTTTGTACCATATAACATTGTTTTTTGTTAAAGTATTCATTGATCTCACAAAAATGTAAGCTTTTCAATGGCAAGTTCTTTTTAATTTCCTTAACTACTGTCCTGCACTAGAAAAGTACCTACACATAGTAGATACTTGAGTATTTATTGGCTGACCAAAAAGAAAAAAGAAAGAAAAGACCCTAAAGCTGAAATATTTTTAATACTTTTATTCTAAAAAAAAATCACAAAATTCAATTTTAGTTGAAATAATATTTTAGTCTTAAAAAATTAACAAAGGAGGAAGAGTTTAAAGTTTTGTTTTATATCTAAAAATGCATTCCTGAATTCCAGTTAACTCATGCAAAATCATGTGTAGTGATACTTAATAAAATGACCCTTTAACCAGTAGTACAAATTGGATTCCATTCACGTTGAAGTAATTCCGATCCCCAAATCTCATTTTTGAAAGATTTCTGAAAAGATCTTGAAGCCACAAAGTTTATTTGAAAACATAGTTTAAAATTGCACAAATATAAATACAATTTAATAATGTGAAAAAGGGAAGGCATGCTTCCAATAATAGTACAAAAATACTACCTTAATTTTGGTACTTTGTAAATTATAAGCCAACTGAGTAAAGTAAACACATCAATATAATAGGTTATTATTATGGTAGTAATTTTATTTCAAATAGCAACACAGGGAACTACTGAGAAGAAGAAGCCTTAATACCCAACAGAGTTGTGCTATGATACATAATATTTTACTGAATACATAGACATATTATCATGTAGTATGCCAAGAATTTTTACCCCCCTCCCATTGCCATTAATTTACTATAGGTCATTTAATTTGGATTGATGTTAACTTAGAAACTAAATGTAAACATTTAAAGTTAAATTTCTCTTTATTTCAGCTTAAAAATGAAATCTCAAGATTTTAAACATTATTGAGCATAATAAGGAAGCATCACGGAAGAGTTTGTCTCAAAACAGTATTTTTAGATTAGTTATACAGTATTCATAGATATACAAAATATATAGAAATGTCTTTTCTAAATAGTTAATAAATGCTTGTTATAGTTTATAAAAAGTTTACTAAATTAATCAGGTTCTTTTTTTTTTCAACTGATGTAAACAAATTTGGGCAATGAAAATTAAAGAGGGTTTGGGTTAGATGATATGGGAGAAATTGAAAGAAAGTTAGTAAAAATTCAGGTTTGCTAAATTACCTTTAACTGTAACATTTTCAGTCATGAAACATTCCTCACATGGTGCAGTCTTTTATGGTATCTCTGCAAACATTTCATGTATCTCAGTGAAAATAACCTAGTTGAGTGTCTATTCTTTATTCCTTTTTGTGTCATGCCATTTCCCTCTCTAAGATATTGAAAGGAGAAAAGCACGTTTTATTGTTGAGCCAACTGTCCTTTTTTTCATCTTAATATTATTTTGGTGGCAGGTTTCTAAAAGTGTCCCACTGAATCTGTCAGGATTTCGCTATGATACTCTGCAACATTGCAAGTTAGTTTTCTCTTGTGAAGAAGGTCCTGAGAAAACAGTTCCAATATTGGGGCACTTGTTTCTAGAACCTGTTATTTTGGTATTTCTGCAAAGGTTACAGCTTGTGGAAACTTCATTCAAGGCAAAATACCACATGTGAGTCTGTTAAACTTCACACTTTAATTTTCTTTTTCCTCCTCTTAACTCTTTAATGTGTCCACAGAACGATCTTTGCTGTGTGTTTGGGGAGTTCTGTCCGAGCTCATGTGTATGTGTGTGGGGGTGTAAGGGTGTATGAAGCGGTGATCAAGCTCTTCTAATGTAAGAACCCCTCCTGCCTTACTGAGCTTTGCTCCCTCTACTTCTGGTCTCCTTGTCCTTGTTTTTTTCATAGAGCAGGGATCACAGAAAAAGGCAGTGAGAAGACGTCAGAGTTGGTCTGAGAGACAGTGAAATCACCTCATCACCCCTGAATGTCAATGTTTTTAGATATATGGACCAAGTCCAGTTTCTCAAGGGATATGGATCCAAGTAGCTCACCTACCATACAGATAGTGCCATGTTGAGGACAGTGATGTGACGTCCACACGCTTGCTTATGACATTTGTGGATATTAAGGCCCCATGTTCACTTTGCCTTACAATGGTTTTCATGTGTGTGACATTACCCTAACCTCCCATCTTATTTAGAGTGTCAGTATTTCTCATTTATTCCGAAACTTATAAAACATTTGAAATGCACTATTCAGCATTTAGAACCCCAAACTGAGCTGAAACAATGTGGTTTTGTTTAGCAGCATTCAGATAGGCAGATTTTGCTTAAATTTTAGATCTGTTATGCCTTTCAGGGTTGTTAAACATCGTTTGGATGTCTGAGTACCTGGATTCCTCAGAAGATTAGCTTGGCACTGGCTGCAACACTGCATAAACCAGACATGTGAATACCTGTAAAATTCAGTGTGATAGCATGAAAACAATCTCAAGGGTAGAATATTAAAAGCAAATACAAAAACTATAACACAAAGTTTATGAAAATGCTTCCTTGTTCAGAAGCAAGGAAAAATAAAAATAAGCTAACCTATAAAACTTAATCATGCACTGCATAAATTTACATTCAGTAAAGTTAGTTATCTTGCATGCTTTGGTTAATATTTGAGTAGGCAGATTTGCAAGTACTAATGCATGCATTATTTTTGTACCTGAGATTAAATGTTTTAGTTTTTAAAAATTGCCTTTTTACAAATCTTATGCCAGAGTTCATCTCCAAACACTCTTCAAAATATACATATGTGTATCTACTTCTTAGTTCAAAACAGTTTATAGTTCAACCGGTTCTATAAATACTGAGAAGATAGAGAAACTGTGCCATAAAGCCTAGAGAAGGAAGGAATTTGAAATTATTTTAGAAAGTTTAAATTATGGTTATGCATGTGTAATAATTTGTAAAATAGGAAGCCTCGAAAAGATGGCACACAAATTAAGCCTTCAGAATACCCTGTTTCTAGAATGCTTTTAGAAGCATTTCAAAGTATAAAACAACAGCAACAAAGAAGTGAAAGAAAGCATAGCCCTGGCCTGTGCAATGAATTCAGGGACAAATGAAGAACAGACACAAATAGACCATCTTGCTTTTTATTTTCCCAAGGAGCTCACAAAGTTTATGGTAAATAGGTTGTGAGCTCCTGTTATAAGTGGGACTAGTACAATTGTGTTTAAGTCCTACTTGTATAGCAAGAATATGCAAAAAAGTTCTACCTGGAATGAATATCTAGACATGGACCCAAGATTCAACACAATAGCTTTTCTGAAGAACAAGAATGAGGAAATGGCATAGCACTGTGAAAACGAGTGTGTCCTGGACTTTCCAATCCAGTTAAGTATCACTAAATTGCTGTTTTAGTTGAAACACAGGTTGGCTGAGAAAGCAGAGCTCAGTTTCTTATGAAAGTTTCTAGTGGACAAGATCTGCCTTTCTTTCAAGGAATGCGAGAAAGCACATTCGCTTTCTTTCGAGAAAGCAAAGAGAATGATGACTCAATATGATTGGTCCAGTGAGTGGATGCTTTACCCCTTCCTTACTCTTCCCTATTCCTCCATCTCCTCATGTTAAGATGCAGCAGCACAGAGAAACAAACAGCCTACTAGACATAGTTATAACATATTTTGAAATTCAGCAGTGATCACTGGACTTCTCTGCATTTTCATCCAATCTCCTGGTGAAATCGGTCCTTGAAAGTCATATCTATGCAATTGAGGGCCACTCTTTTAAATTCACACCATCAATCCTGGCTGGTTGGCTCATTGGATAGAGCCTCAGCCCATCACTGAAGGGGCCATCGGCTTCTCTTCCCTTTTCTCTCCCCCTTCTCTCTCTCTTCCCCTCCCACAACTGTGGATCAATTGTAGAGCATTAGCCCTTGGTGCTGAGGATAGCTTGGTTGATTCAAGCATCAGCCCCAGATGGTGGTTGCTAGGTGGATCCTGGTCGGGGCACATGTGGGAGTCTGTCTCTATATCTCTCCTCTCTCTCTAAAATAAATAAAACTAAATAAATAAATAAATAAAATAAAATATCACACCATCCTTTTAAGAGCTAGCTCTTAGGCTGTTACTGAGTAATATAAGAAAACACAAACAACAAAACAAAACCTCAAGCCTTCCCAGAGTGCCTCAGAGAGAACCAAGGTCATCTTATGCTTTCAGATGGAAAGAGTAACATAAATAACAATTTTATGCCATGATGATAAGATACCAAGAACAGTTTTGCCTTAAAAAATATATGCACATTTTAAAAAAGATGTATACCATAAAGACTATTCTAAAATCTTGCTACTTAATTTTTGGTGGTGCTCTGATTTCTATAAACTTTCACTTGCTTTTTAGTAGCTGTTTTACTTTAATTTTATTAAAAATATCAAAAAATCTTTTGGGCCATAATTCCATACTTCCTGACAAGGAACAGTTTATGAAAATCTTGGTTCTGATGGACATTAGGTATATTGGAGAAAGTCCTACTAAAATGCTCTGAAATTTCCAAATTATGATGGGAATGGAATATTATTTACTTTTCCCTAAAACAACTCCTTGGAGTTTGAAGTAGTTTTGTATTCAAATAACAAAATAAGAATGGGGCCCCTTAATCTGCCACCACTTAGCAACAATCAAATTAAATCAAAGTATTCCACATTCACCCTACTGTCAGGCTTTAAATTGTTTCTGATCTCATGTATGTAGTGGCAGCAAAGCTGAGAAAACAGCCTGTTTTATTATTGCAAATTCAGTTACTGATGAAACTATCTAGAATGGCATCATAAACATAACATTGATGATGAAAGTGGCTTTGAATCCTTTGTTTAGAGGTTCCCAATAGACTAATGAATGCAAGTCAGCTGCCCAGCGCGAGTGCACAGGAGTAGGGAGAAGGGATGCTCTTCTCTGTCAGGGATACTCAAACAGGGAGTTGGCATGAGTTGGAGGCTGGCTGCAAGAGTCCTTCCCAGGCTGAGTTCCTAGGATTCTAAAATTCTAAAGAATGCCATTCTTGAAAATATTGTTGAGCTTTACTTTGCTTCTGAGCCTATATGACTGGGTTGTTAACCACTGGGAAGTGATGAATGCCTTAAGTCCTCTGCCTCCTGCTGTCCAGCTGGAGGTGTCACCATGCACAAGTGAGCTTTGCCTGTGCATAGCAAAGCTTCCACCACATGCTCTCTGCTATTTGTTTTTATAAACTAAGTTATAATATATGTACGCCTCAAAGATGTGTGGTTTCATGTTATTTGAGGCCTCTTCCTATGCCAGGGACTTTGAAGGCAACAAGGGAGACAATTAGTACCTGCACCTTGAGTTCAGTATGTGTGCACTCCTCCACCCCGTACAGTAGAAAGTAACTGCTGGTCAAATGAACTATCTTGACTCAAATGCTGTTTTGCTGGTAACTATAATCATGAGTATAACCAGCTATTACTAACAAAGAAGGAGAGCTGGGATCAGATTACTTTTGGGAAGATTCTGGAGCAAGGCAGAAGACAAACTGAAGAAGAATGGGACAACTTACTAGGAAAAATGACTAGAATTAGACATTGGTGAAATTATATTTTGGTTACCATTTTGCAAATAATTTTTCCAAATCTTTAATAAAAAATGATGTTTTTTCCAAATAACCATTGAGTCCTCAACAAGCACAAAACTCTGAAGAACTGAGCTGACTGACCGTAATCAATGAGCTGAACACCACTGTTAACAGGAATTCTTGGTATTTGTTAAGTGTTCAAAATGAGAGCCAAAAGGGCATGCATCTTTCATATGAAACCTCTGACATTCAGTAACATTCAGCTAGAAAATACTGATCTTTATCACTTAGAGTGCAAAAGCATGAGCAATGCAGATTATTACAGAATTAAGAAAACAATTTTTAGGAAAAATGTATCGCTCTTAAGAAATACTATTTAAAACATTAACAGTTTAAAAGGAATATCGGTATGCAGGGCAGTTAGTGAGCAAGTAAAATATGACATTTAAGTAAGTTAATGTTAACTCAATAGAAATCACGATATCAAACTTTCGCCCTGCAGAGAATGCATGAAGAGGCGGTATCCTATCTCTTGCTTAAGTCCATACAGTCCCAGACAGCAGGTGAATAAGATCTGTGTTTGCATATTTATATCCTATATATCTGCTTTAAGAAAAACACTCCTTCAAAACCCTACACTATGAAAAACTATTTTCTGGAATTTTTATTTGGCCCATTGATCTAACAAGGCTGAATTCTCAAATCTTTTACCCCCAAGTTAAAAATTGGAGCAACAAAACAAAACTCCAGCAAGGCATAAATAGGATATTAAAGTGCATATATACAGTCCCAAAGAAGTTGCAATTGGGAACAGCAAAAATTTCTAGTGCAAAGACTGCTTTTGCCAGCAAAGCTCTTCCTCTGTAATCAAAAAAGCTAGAGTGAAAGTTAAAACTGGAACGGGTTTAAGCAATGCCTCTCTTCAGTCGAGTTAATAGTTGTGCATGCACCTTGGCCCAAACTACGTTCAATCATCTAAAAGGGGGGGTTTCAGGGGACAGTTCAGAATAGTCAGGATTCCCTGATCTGAGGCAGTGCTTTCTCCAGGTGTCCTATAAGCAAGTTCCAGATGTGTCATCAGCCACAAGTGGGGGCAAAAACTCAAAGCTGTTTTGCGATAGGCTTGCAACTTGTGAAAAGGTTATTCACATAGTTACTTTATTTTGGTTTGTCTCGAGTCTCTCAATTCTTCTTTCGAGTCTGACCTTGACTCTTGAGAAAACATTTTGTGCTTTTGGATCTGAACAGAAACTGGACATTGTCTGTAGGAATTCCATTGGGGATCCACGGCCTTTCGAACATCTGGTTTCACCTTTTACGGAATTCATAATAAAATAGGTTTGTGTTTCTCAGTACATGTATACAGACAAGGGATTCTTATTTTTTATTATTTTTCTTTCTTTTCCTTCAAGGATCCAAGTTGAAGGCTCTTAGGAGGACATCCAGGTCGCCGAGATTGGCCGCTTGGAAGAGTTCTGGCTGGTCCATCAGAGAAAGTGCAATTCTGAGGGCAGCCCATATGTTCCCGGAGATGGCAGGATGAGGAACTTGCTGCTGATTCCGGCTCTTTCTCTGCAGACTGAGGGCAGTGAGAAAATTGCTGACCGCTTCTCTAAAAAGAGTAGAAAAACAGGCACTTAAAAATGCAACAAATTTCAGAGTTTGCAAACACGACAACAAAAAAGGATTATTTTAGTCTAAAATCCTAAATCATCAATCAGATGATCCAAATCATCTGATTTTGGATCATCAGATGGAACAACTTTCTGATTCTGTCAATATTCTTTTGTGAAAAATCATCATTAAATGTAGTGAAAAAGACAAAAGCAAAGCGATTTTTATTTTAGGACTGTCAGGTGGGAGAGGAAGAAGAATTGCCACACCATTGCTAACTCCTGAATGCACTCCCCTCCTCCTACTCTGGGAGTGATTTGAAAATGTAACCCATTTGCAG
Organism: Saccopteryx bilineata; assembly: GCF_036850765.1. Taxonomy (NCBI): domain Eukaryota; kingdom Metazoa; phylum Chordata; class Mammalia; order Chiroptera; family Emballonuridae; genus Saccopteryx; species Saccopteryx bilineata. The sequence continues at coordinate 75,055,656 of NC_089497.1, read as the reverse complement.
GTGGGGTTTATATGAACTATGGTTGCAGAGGAAGCGCCCGGTGCTACTTAGAACAAAGTGGGCTAGCCTGGCCTCTTAGTGAGAGAAATATGGGAAGCAGCTAGGGTTGAGTGGAATTTGTTGTAAGAGCATCTGGGCTTGAATTCCATTATTTAACCTTAGCCAAACTTCTTCTCTTCTTCAAGCCTCAGTTTCCCCGACTATATCACAGGGAAAATAGAAGTCATTTAAAAACCTTCTTGGGAGGTGCAGTTGAATCATTAATCTAGATCAATCAATCTCAAAATGTTATCTGGTGAACCCTGAGGATCAGTGAGGCTAAAATGATTTTTAGAATATTACTGAGATCTCCTTTTACCTCTCACTCTCGACCTATCTCAAGTGTACACTGGAATTTTCTAGGGACTACATGATTTACAATATCCCAACAGATTGAATGCAGAAGCAGAAATGAAAGTCTTCTATTAAGCAAGATATTAATAAATTCACAAAAATCATAAGAATACCACTCTTCTCACTGAACACTTATTTTTGTTTTGGATTTTTTTTTTGTAAAAGATGTGATTTGTTTTAACCTGTAATCAGTATTATTTTTAAATGAATCTTTCAAAATCTTCTAAACTTAATTTCTAATATGGTAAAAATCGATAGATAAAACCCTTTGAGGTTCTCAATACTGTTAAAAGAGTGAAGGCATCCTGAGAACCGGAGTGTGTGAACTGCTGAGTCAGATGCTGTCCAAAAGCCTTCCAGCTCCTCAGGCCCCGGTGCTGGAGCGCCTGCTGGGTCTGCCCTTTTTAGCACCTTACGTGGCCCAGGGTGTGTATTATGTTTCTGACGAACTTGTCTTCACCAAGCATGATGCTGCTGCTTTAATTTGCACCTGCTTTACTCTCCTTAAAAGCTTTTCACACACTTGAGCTCATTTTATACTGTGAGGCAGTTATTATTAAGCATCTGATGAGAAACCTTAAAGAAAGTGAGGCTGGATTTCCAAGTTTGATGCACATGAGCCAGGCACTTGCTCACCTATATTGTTAGATCTGTCTGGAAATAAAAGGTCATTGGGAAATGGTCACCCTACTGTAGCAACCTGGGTGATAGAAGGCAGTGGGCATTCTAATTTCCTCCTCTTTTGAATTTTGTGTAATTGAGTGAGAGAGGAGGCTTTATAAACAGATGCACATGGAAAGTCTACTTTGGAGGCTCTGTCTGGCTCTCACCTCACAGGGTGGCAGCTCAAATGGCAGGTTTCTGTTCCCTTTTATCCCGCTAGGCCTGTGAGAACTCTGGGGTGGGGTGGGGGGAAGACCTTGGAATTCCCTATGTACAGGCTGCTCCCAGCCCCCACACGTGTGGCAGGGGTCTCTGGAGAGTAACCGAATGGTCTTATTTGTTAGCCTTGTCAAGCAGGTCCAGGTTGTTTCCATGACAACAGTCTAAACCTGTTCCTCAATTTGGGAACTCAAAGTTTGGGGACTCAAAAGATTGTGCATATATATGTGTCAGTAGTTTTCAATGTTTCACACACATATCCAGAAATAAATTGTTTGTGTATATTGTCATGGTTAATAAAACAAAGCACATTCATTTTAAGCATTTTTTATTTTAGAGTAGCTTTCCCTTATTATACTAATACTAAAGAGAGGATCGCTGTCAAACTGGATTGAATTTCTTTTTTCATTTGAAAGGGGCCCTCATTGAAATGGTAAAGATTCACTGGTCTAAGCTCTTCTCCGGAACTCTGACTGACAAAAGGGTAGCATTTTAAGCTACACCCGTTTCAGGCCAACAATTTCCTCTCCTATTCCAACTGTACAGTATTAGGAGAGGGCTCGCCTTTGACTCTTTACAGGAAGTGTGGAGATGACAAACAGCAAAACAGCAAGTGTTATAGCTCACACACACACACACACCTGCAGTTCTTGGGGGAGGGGTCCTAAATTCTGGTGGGTACAGAAGTAATTGTACAGGCTCCTGGCTTTCTTCTGAGTCGTATCTCTACTGTGGATTATTTCCTATGTATACACTTACACCTCAACATATAGTTATTTGCAAAATTCATTTAAGGTAGATATTTCACTTGATGTTTTTTTTTTCTTTTCAGGAAAAAAATGTGAGATGTTTATCACTTCACAAGATTTCCCATATCCAGCATGACAATCAGAGACGCACATGGCTTAGCTGTGATGTCCCAAAGTTGCTATTTGATCCAGAGGGACAGATTTAGCCAATAAGAATACAGGATACACAGTTAAATTTGTTTCAGATAAACAATGAACACTTTTCAGCATAAGTGCAACCCATGTAAAATTTGGGAAATATTTATCCTAAAAATATATTTACTGTTTATGTGAGATTCAACTTTAACTGGGCATTCTGTATTTTATCCAGAAACCCGAACATCGGCTTGCTTTGTACAGGAGACCATCTGCTTGAAGATGAAAGGTTCACACCTCCACAGGGTTACCCATTTCTAGCTGTCGTGGGCCTGCATGGCGCCTGCGAACAGTTGCCCGTGAGGCTTATATTTGTGAATGCCAAGAAAGTGTTTTACTGGCCCCTCGAGTATGTTTCCTACACTAGGAAGTGACAATTAAGAAAAAAAAAAACCCTCATCCAGAAGCTTTATAAAGTCCTCCTTTGATTGAATTCAATATGCCTACATGTATGTATTTATTAACATCTCTCTACTTGTTCAAAAAAAAGGACCTAATGTATCTTATAAAATATCCCTAGAAAATAAGCAAATAAAAGGAGTAAATATAAAATTGGGTCAGGGAAATCAGAGGAAGCCAGGAGTGAAGTCAGTGTGCCGTGCGGACAGCGCTGGGCCCGGGACCGACAGGCAGGGACGGGCAGGGAGGCAGGCAGAGTCCGCTCGGCCCTCGGCACAGCCGGTGTCGTGAGGAGTTCAGCAAGTGGCACGCCTCACAGTGTCCATGAAATCAAGCTGCTCAGGGGTCACTCAGTTCCCCTGGTTTTGACCTGAACAAGTTCATTTTAGAGGATGGAGTGTAATCCAGTGACTAATAATGTTCTTCCTAAGACCCTTTTATCATAAATGGAGCAACTAGCGTCTAAAGCCTCAATATCTGCCCTCTGCACAATGTCCTCATGCAGGTCAGAAACAGCAATTCTTCAGATGTCAAAAGAATGCAGTCCAGTTATGTAGCTCCTTGATGGCCTCTCTAAATAATAATAATAAGGATACTCACGATGATGGCAGTAATGATCCTACTACTACTTCCTGCTCAGTATTAAGCATCTGCTGTGTGCTAGGCAGTTACACTTAATCTGTACAATAGTTCTGCAAAACAGACATTATTACTCCCTCCACTTTTTTAAGCAGGTGAGGAAATTGAGGCTCAAAGTTATAAGCTCAGAGTTATAAAACCAATAAATAGCAGAACTGTGATTGCACCAAAGTTGGTCTGATTCTAAAAGCCTGGTTCTTTCTGGGAATGAGAGAGGGTCTGAATTTTTTGTAGAGTTTAAAACATTTAGTTATCTTTTTTTTTTCCAATTATGAAAATCATACCTGTTTACTTAGAAAATAAAAAGAATAGAAAAAGAAAGAAGAAAAAAAATCACCCAAACTTGCATTACAAAACAGAGACAAGGCTTCTTTATGGTTCCCGTTGATATGGAAACAAGAAGGGAGGACAGACACCTGGGTGACACAGAGGGGTCACAGGGGAGGAGAAAGACATTACAAAAGATAAACCCGTGATTTAAAGATATTTTCTTTAAGAATTTTTTTTTATTACTCACTTTAATGGTAAATCAGGTTTAGAGATTCTTGGTTGTGCTTTGCCAAAAACTGACCCTAGAGGCCTCTTAAGTTATTTTGCGGTCCCCAAGGTTCTCCTTTTCTACCTGGAAAGCGAAGGTCTACTCCTGTTTCTCAAAGAGTTGCCCTTCGGGGTGTTAACCCAGATAACTTGCCCCAACCCCTGCTGACTGAATTAAAATCTTCAGAGCAGGGGCCTGGGAATCCACATTTCACAAGGTATCCACATGATTGCTGGTCTTCGAAGACTGAGAAACACTAAAGCAAATTGTTTCTGCTTCAGCAGGCCTCAGGATCTGAAGTTTCAAGCTTACCCTTAACAGGAGGAGGATTACTCCTACCTAAGGAGATATTTTTAGTGGCAAGCCACGTTCCGGGTTATTCACCCTCGGCCCTGAGCCGGCGCTCGGTGCCCAGCCGGCCGCCATACTTCACCTGTAGGCACCCAGGTTGATGCAGCTTATCCCCAGGTTGTATCTGGATCGGATGAAGCCCGGCTGGATCTCCAGCGCCCGCGTGTACGCCTCCACGGCTTCCTCGCTGCGGTCTCCATTCGCCAAAGTTGCCCCCAGACGGTTCCACAATGAATAGTCCTGATGACGAAACGAGAGCTCTCTAACAACCAGTCCAAGCCACAATGACAGTATTCTCATATTCCCCGCAGAAGAAAGATGATGGCTAAAAATGTATCCCGTGTTCATGGACAAGGACCATGACGTGGTGAGTTACTAAAAAATCTTTATCGGCTGCTTTGTGAAATGACTCTCACCCATCAAGGAGCAGCTACCATTTAATGCTGTCAGGCAATTCATGTTTCTAATTTAGGTACTTGAATATTAACAGTGGCAGTGGCATGTCATTAGTATCGATTCCTTTAAACCACTGGATACAGGGACATAAAGTGTAGCAAAAATGTACAAGTACATCCTGTGAAAACATTTTTTTTTTTCCTGAAGTTGGAAACGGGGAAGCAATCAGACAGACTCCCACATGCGCCTGATCAGGATCCATCGGCACGCCCACCAGGGAGCAATGCTCTGCCCATCTGGGGCGTTGCTCTGTTGCGACCAGAGCCATTCTAGCGCCTGACGCAGAGGCCATAGAGCAGGGGTCCCCAAACTTTTTACACAGGGGGCCAGTTCACTGTCCCTCAGACCGTTGGAGGGCCAGACTATAAAAAAAAGCTATGAACAAACCCTATGCACACTGCACATATTTTAAAGTAAAAAAAAAACAAAAAAACAACCCCCCAAACCCCAAAAAACGGGAACAAATACAATATTAAAATAAAAAACAAGTAAATTTAAATCAACAAACTGGCCAGTATTTCAATGGGAACTATGGGCCTGCTTTTGACTAATGAGATGGTCAATGTGCTCCTCTCACTGACCACCAATGAAAGAGGTGTCCCTTCCAGAAGTGCAGCGGAGGCTGGATAAATGGCTTCAGGGGGCCTAATGTGGCCCGCGGGCCGTAGTTTGGGGACCCCTGCCATAGAGCCATCCTCAGCGCCCGGGCCAACTTTGCTCCAGTGGAGCCTCGGCTGCAGGAGGGGAAGAGAGAGACAGAGAGGAAGGAGAGGGGGAGGGGTGGAGAAGCACATGGGCGCTTCTCCTGTGTGCCCTGGCCCGGAATCGAACCCGGGACTCCTGCACACCAGGCTGACGCTCTACCACTGAGCCAACCTGCCAGGGCCAAAACATTTTTTTTTTTTAACAGAGAATCTATGGTTTCTTGCTGTGCCCTTACCTCTGGCCGAACAGTTAAGGCAGCGTTAAATGCATCTATTGCTCTATTAAATTCTCCGCGCAAGTGGAACAGTACCCCCAGACCTGTCTGCAGGTCTGGGTCGATCATGTCTCCGTTTTGGTGGGCAGCTTCCAGATATAATTCTTTCACTCCTTCCAGAACAGCGCTATCAGGGGAAAAATAGATTTGTAATCCAAAGTCTGAACATAAATGATTTACTATTATGTCCTCTGTTTCAAGAGAACATTACAACAGGAAAAATCTTGCTTAAAATATCTTAGCATAATGAGAGGACTATTACTACTGCATGTTAAAAAATGCCTGCTGATTTTCATGAACTATTTCGTTTTATACATATACAAACAGTGCTAGGTAAGGAGAGTTCCACTGACCTATAGGTGCCAGTGTAGAGAACCCTAGCGCTGAGTTTCCCAGTGAGAAAGAATTTAGCCTCACCATTTATTACTGATAGAAAAAAATTCCAGAAGAAAGAATTTCCATTTTCCCCCATTCCTAATTCTCAGACTTTATAAAAATTGGCACACTGCAACTTATTATAATTTATTTTGGGTTTATTATATGTCCAAAGCATTTGGCTTTAAAGTATGGTACTCAGACAAGTGTCTGTGAGTGTCCATGGTGTAGATCAGTGTCTGAAGGTTGGTTCCGGTCTCAGCTCAATCTTTTAAATCAGAGCAACTCTTTTGGCAGAATGCTGTCCTACAAACCATCTGGAGTGGGTGGTGGCAGGGACCTGAGGCTCTTTAATTATCCTGATGGTGATTACTTGTGTATATGGGTGTAATTTAACGAGAAGGATACCTATCAACCGGAGACTTAGACATCCTCCGGGTAAGACCTGGAGACCCCTTCTTGCTCTTCACAAGGTATTTGTACTTTGGATTCTGCTTGATCCAATTCTTCAGTGCTTCACAGGCGTCCTGCTGGTGGCCGGTGTTGGTGTAGCTCACAGCCAAAGCCATCAGAGCTTTCAAGTTGTTGGGCTGCAGTTCTAAGCACCTGAAAAAAGAGGGGGGGGGCAAGCCTGTTTCAGATTTTGTTTTTGGAGGCAGAGTCTGAACAGTTCTTTAGAAAATTTGGGGTCTTTATTAATTAAATGGTACTAAAGCATTGCTAAGTTTAAGTCCCTGGATAATATTACACTTATTATCTACACGGAAATTGGGGACCTAACTATATTTTTAAGAAAGTTAAAACATCCTGATGTATGTTAGGTTTGGGAATTTTAAATAATTTAAGAACTATAGAAAATTGTGGCTAATGCTTGTACATAATATTAGTACTTATGTAATCTAATGAGAAGTCGGGGATGTCATTATTTTAATGCTGCTCTACTGTGAATATATTAAATGTACTTTATCCACAAAGCGAACTGACTTGAATTAAACTTAGTCATCCAGATGTGAGAGACTGAACAGTGTTTTGTAAAGGATAGGGAAATTCCATGTAATCAGACTATTGATGTGGTTACAGCTGCTCCCCTTCAGGCGATTCCACTGGCTCTAGCAAGGGTTTCCAAACTTTGAGGTGCATGGGAGCCATGGGGGGAGGGTCTGGTAAATGCAGATTCTGATACAGAGGACCTGAGGTGAGCCCCAGGCTGTGCAGGTCTGACAGGCTCCCAGGTGATGATGATGATGATGGTGGTCCTTGGATAAGACTTACAGTAGCAAGCCCTACATAGTACCTATATTAGTGCTTTAGGAAGAGATTACACAGAGGTCCTCAGGTTATAACAGACTCGACATAGGACATTTTGAGTTTTCCATGTTCACTCCCCTAAAAACTTTAAAAACTTGAGATGTGAGTGTTTTGGCTTACACTATTAGCGTTGTATTTACGGACTCCATGGGCGAACTAGTTGGGTTGCACGCGGCGGAAGAATACGCAGTACAGTGGACAGTACAGTATATTTATGTCCTTTTCCTTTTTCTGTGGCTTAGTTGTGTTTTTATGCTCTAGATTATGATTTTACAACTGTGTTAGGATAGGTAAGTGATTTAGGCTAAGGTGTGTTTTGACTTACACCAAAATTCCGGTTATGTCACTGTCATAGGAATGGAACTGTGTCGTAACCCAAGGACTTCCGTGTGTGTGTGTGTGTGTGTGTGTGTGTGTGTGTAATATTTATTTATAAGAAAGAGTAGGGAAAGTGGAAGTCCATTTGGTGGGGCCTGCTTTTTCCTCAGAGTTTAACTAGGGCCTCTAATCAAGTATGGTATGATGTTACACTCACCCAAAGTAGGCTAGGACTTTAGTCAGGGGCTCAGGAATTATACATGCAGACTGCTGAGATGCTCCATTGACACCAAGAGCTAATATTGCACTGATATTATTTTGAATATATTTTTTCCTGAAGAAACTTTCAGATGCTACAGAAAGATAGTAAGTTAAATAAAACTTTATTCAGTGAGTCTATTTCATGATTGATTTTACAGACTCTTTCATGCTAGTGAAGGTCAATTGATTTGTAAATGGCCAAATATTGCGATTTAGAAATATTATTTCTTCACAAGTTCTTGTTTTCCAGAGCTAAGTATAAGTCATATTGTGGCATTTCAGCACTTATTCTGGCCAAATTCTTTGCCATGTATTTAAAGATCAAAAGATAAATATGAAACCATAGGAAATCCATTAACAAGTATCCACTAGTCCCATGATTTTGCACTTAGTTTTATCTACCTCTGGAGGGCGACAATAGCTGCTTGTTCATTTTCATTCTCTGCCTGGGTTATCCCAAGAAACTGCCATGCCTACAAAAGACAATTATGTCAACATTGCAAGAGGAAGCAGAATCACTCATGTACAAGTAGTTGGTTTGTTTATGAGACAGATTCTTCTATGCAGAACAACCAGCCCCAGATGGGAGAGTCTTTATAACAGGGAAAAACATCATATGCATTTCCTTATTCAAACTCTTTTGTGACATCTAGGTCAAGATCCTCTGTCTTTATTTAGACCAGTGGTAGTCAACCTGGTCCCTACCGCCCACTAGTGGGCATTCCAGCTTTCATGGTGGGCGGTAGCGGAGCAACCAAAGTAGAAATGAAAAGATATTTAACTATAGTAATTTGTTTTATAAAGATTTATTCTGCCAAACTTAGTGAAAATCTGACATAAATTACTTGGTAAGTAATTATTATGATATGCTTTAACTTGCTGTAACTCTGCTTTATAAATTTTATAAAGTAAAGTTACTTCCCTACTTTATAAATCATTATTACTGTGGAACTGGTGGGCGGTTTGAAAATTTTACTACTAACAGAGATACAAAAGTGGGCGGTAGGTATAAAAAGGTTGACTACTCCTGATTTAGACTCTCAGCATTATCCCCTCCCATGGAGACCTCTGAATTTCTGAGATATTAGGTATCTTAAAACCAAAAGATAAGTACATAAAACTATGCAGCTGTGAGGAAAAATAGTAGAAAAATAACCCAGAAATATAGCTAAGTAGCCTAAAGTTTACAATAAGAAATATCAAGATGTACAAAATAAAATTAGTTTGTATAAATGAAAGTCAAGCAATTATTAGAAGGGACAACAGGAAATTTAGAAACTAGTTAACAAAAAAGAAAAATCCTTACAACATGTTTACTGCTCTAATACGATAATCACTGTTAAAGTGCATAAAACATGTAAAATGCAATATAAGTATATATAATTTTTTAAATTAATTTTAATGGGGTGACATTGATAAATCAGGGTACATATGTTCAGAGAAAACATCTCATAATTTTTAAGACTGCACTTATACTTTATATTGCATCACAAGCACTGTTTCATGTTTTTACAAAATATTCTTACTTATAATTTTTAATTTAAATTTTGTTGAGTGGATATCCCATTATTAACCAATTCCTATATTACTCTGAGGTTGTTTCTAATCCTTTGTTATTGTAAATAATGTGAAGAATATCTTCAAGCCGATAATGATTTTCATATCTAGAAAAAAATTTTCCCCCCTTCTTTTCCAAGTGAGAGGAGGGGAGATAGAGAGATAGACTTCTGCCTGTGACCCGACTGGGATTCACTTGGCTGCCCCTTTCTGGGACAGATGCTTGCCCATCCAGACCGTGCTCACAACTGAGCTATTTTTAGCACCTAAGGCAAAGTCTCCACAGAGCCATCCTCAGCACCTGGGGCTGATGCACTTGAACCAATTGAGCCATGGCTGTGAGAGGGGAAGAGAGAGAAGGAGGAGGGGGAGGTGGAGAAGCAGATGATAGCTTCTCCTGTGTGCTCTAACTGGGAATCGAACCTGGGACATCCACATGTCAGGCCAGTGCTCTACAACTCAGCAAACTGCCAGGGCCAAAAAATTTTAATATAACAAATTTCTACTTATATATTTATTTGAACAATAATGCTCACACCATTACAAGAGCAATACACATCAAAAAACTTTTCACTACAGATATTGTCCTCAAATTTTCTGGGCGTAGGGATGTAGCTGAGTCTTAGGGATTTAAAAAGGATTGAGAAGTCCATAACTGTCCCACCTTGAGAATCAATGCTATGGATATTTTAAAACAAACTATATGAAAACTTACACAGTCATTTTAAAGTGCCATAAAATTATATCAGCTTTCCTCCTTATGGATTATTATTACACATACCATATGAATTCATAAAAATACTACTTATTTCCCCCAGAACACCAGTGATTCTTTTTAATCTTTCAAATGTACACAGAGTGACCTTTATTTTTATTTTACCTTCCATACATCTTAGAATGCTTCTTAAGAAAAGATTGATGAAATAATCTTTCTCTGAGGGCTTCTTCCTAAGCTTTGGGAGTAGGGTCGTTTATCATCTTCACTGTTCATGGAGAGTCCATTATCTTAGCATGGGGGTCTACATAGCTCTGAGACCCTGGGTCTTTGTTTAGGATCCATTAGTAACCAGGAGTCCTAATTTTCTTGTTTATGAATCTGGGATAATGTGTGTGTGTGTGTGTGTGTGTGTGTGTGTGTGTATATATATATATATATCCAGAATTGTTGTGTCAAATTATATATATAACATACCTTATTTTGCCATGTATAAGACACACCTTAATTTGGGGGCCCAAAATTTGAAAAAATAATGTATTACATAAAAGTATTGAATTCAAGCTTTATTCATCATAAAATTCATACAACTCCTCATCCGCACAAAAAAAAACCGGAAATGCAAGTAAAAAAATCTACAACCATTGTGTAAGACGCACCCAATTTTTAGACCCCAAATATTTCAAAAAAGGGTGCATCTTATACATGGGAAAATACAGTACACGAAAACACGTGTGTGTGTGGGGGGGTAAGGTTAGCTGTATTTTTCTATTAATGCAATGATTTTCTCTTCTACAATGATTCAAATATCTTTTTTAAAATTCTAATACTTTGGTTTAGAATTCCAGGTCTCAGTTCAATCTCATTTTATTATCAATAATTTGACTAACAAGCTACCAGTGGCTTTAGTGATCAGTTTACTTGTTTTGACACAAACTGAGTACAACCAACAACAGTAATAAAGGCTAAATATTGATGTGCCAGATGCTGAACTGAGCACTTATTTGTATGAACTAATTCAAGCCTCACAAAACCTGATGAGACATTTATTAATTTTGATTTCCACTTCACGTAGAGGGTGAAATGACTTAGCACATGGCTCATGGCTAAACAACACTGGAGCCTGATTTGAACACGGGATAGCAGAGTCTAAAAGCTTAACCTTTATTCTATAATACTGTCTGCTCGCCACTGCACATACCCCTTCTCAAATGTTTTTGGGAATATCTCTCATAAGACATTTCCTAAAAGTTACAAACTGCAAAGGAAGACTTTACCTGCCACTACCTTCACAAGTTTGGAAGTGTAGTGGACCAAGATGGGATTGCAGAAGACTGCAGTGGTCTCCGCCTTGTCAAAGAGCCCCTCACACCTCAGAGAAAGGGGTCCGCTGACTTGCTCTTTCCTAGCGGTTCCTTCCTGGGGCTTTTAGGATGAGGTTCAATCTTGCCTACATCTTCCTCCCTACACTCCTGCTGTTCTCTCCTCCCTTCTTCTTCTGACCTGATGTTCCAGGTCCCTCTGCTCAGCCAGAAACCATCCCCTCTAAACAACAACTCAAACCCCCTGCTGTCTTTAATTAATCCTCTCTCCTTGGAAACTCAGTTTTAGATTCATTTGTAGGGGAAGGCTGAGTCAGTAGTCTTGCTCTCTGCTTTCTTAGCCTCCAGTACATTTGCATTTATTATACTGAACTAATTTATTTACTTGTCCCTCTAGATAGACCCCTGATGTGTCTTTTCAACTGTTTCATTTCCCAGCTCTTCAGTGCTCCGAGCCCCGCGTGGCACAGGTCCTTTGGCACAGTACGTGGCGCGAGGGAGTCGGGGTGAGGCAGGGTGTGGCTCCGGCCCAGACCCATGACCCACAAGGCCCCCCGAGACTGCGGCTGAGCTTCCAAGTAGGCAATTTCAAGTTTTCATTTCCTGTCCCCACTCTTTATTTTTGGGCACCACAGATAGATACTACTGATAGGGTTAGAAAACAGGTGATATTACATGGAACCAGGTTAACTGCTTTGGAACCATTACTTAATAAAAATGCCACTCAGTAGAGCTCTGTGTCACCCTCTGTCCCTCATTAGCACATGTAGCCACTTTTTGAGCCTGGGAGGAGAAAGGGAAATGACACCTCTGCATCTCCAGGGTCCTGAAGAATTGCCGCCTCCATGAACAGGATGGTGACGGGGAGGTCCCCTTCCTTCAGCCTCTTCAAGCCTTCTTCAAATGCGCCAGGCCAGTCCTTGAAGGGGTTTTCAGTGTGGAAGTAGTAGCCCTGCAACACAGAAGGGCCAGCACAGGCCCGCGGCTTAGCTCTCCATTCTCACCTTCACTAAATTCCAAGACTGTGTGTTTTACATTTACTTAATTTGTTTAAAGTAATTAATTTAATTGCAAAGAAATTTCTTTTTAAATTTTAATAAATGTTTTCATTGTGGTGAAATTTTATTTTATGTACATAACATAAAACCGACCATTTAAATTTCAATTACTGTTATTCCTTATTATGAATGTACATTTTTATTGTATATATTTTAGATTTTGTTATGGAATAACAAAAAGAAACAAAAAGTTACCTGGAATGGTGCCACCTAAATATGATCACTGCTAATATTTTGGGATGGATTTTCCTTTTCGTTCATTTTGTTTTAGCCATTCCCTGCTGCCCTGCACGATCTAAAGCGTATGAGTTTTTGCACATACTTTTGCTACATGCTGCCCCCCCACAGTGTTAGTCCTACGTACTGTACATCTGTTTATGTACTGCATCCCTTTTGAGGATAACAAATCATTGTAACATCTAAGTTTTGTTGTTTGTTTTCTGCCTTTCCACTACTTAAACCTGTGTTTGCCCCACTGGTAGCTGTATCGCCCACTGAAAATATGTGTTTTAAAGTTATAGATCTTCTGTTGTAAAAATTTAACAATGTGTACAAATAATCTTCTAGCATTTTTCTATGATTATATAAATTAAACAAACTCATACTCTATATGAAGTTTTGTAGCTTAAGCCACACTTAGTTTTAGTTATTATAGTTGTCTACATTAGGTTAAAATTTATTTAATCAAACCCCTATTGATAGACTTTAAGGTTCCTTTCATTTTTTGGTTTCTATAAATAAAGCTGGAGTGAAAGCCTCAAGCTCAAACCTTTGTCTGCATTGGTCAATACTGTAAGACAGACTTCTAGAGGGATTTATTAGGCTGAAACCTATGAACTATTTTGAGGCCCTTGATATGTATAGCTGAGAAGTATGCCCCAATTTAAACTCTCATCAGAAGTACCTGAGAGACATTATTTGTTGCAATATTAAAGAGCATAATTATCATAAAATCTAATTTGATAAATACAATTAAGTGTGTTGATGAAGCTACTAAGGTTTTATTTTATTTTTATTTTTTTGTTTTTTTTTTTTGTATTTTTCTGAAGTGAGAAGCAGGAGGGCGGGGGAGGCAGACAGACAGACACAGACTCCCACATGCACCTGACCCGGATCCACTCGGCATGCCCACCAGGGGGCGATGCTTGGCCCCTGTGGGGTGCTGTTCCACTGCAACTGGGGCCATTCTAGCGCCTGAGGTGGAGGCCATGGAGCCATCCTCAGCACCAGGCCAACTTTGCTCCAATGGAGCCCTGTCTGTGGGAGGGGAAGAGAGAGACAGAGAGGAAGGAGAGGGGGAGGGGTGGAGAAGCAGATGGGCACTTCTCCTGTGTGCCCTGGCCGGGAATTGAACCCAGGACTTCCACACGCTTGGCCGATGCTCTACCACTGAGCAATCTGGCCAGGGCCTAAAGTTTTTATTTTTATTTTTATTTTTTTAAATTGAGTTTATTGGGGTGACATTGGTTAATAAAATTATATAGGTTTGAGGTGTACAATTCTATAATACATCATCAGTATATTGATTGTGTGCTCACCACCCGAAGTCAAGTCCCCTTCCATCACCATTTATCCCCCTTACCCTCTTCCACCTCCCCCACTCCCCTTTCCCTCTGTCATCACCATACTGTCTTCTGTAGAGACTAAGGTTTTAAAATAGATCAAATGGAGACCTTCAGAAAAACAAAACCCTTCTTCAGAAGCCACAGAGCTTCTGTAGTGCACTGTGTCACGGATCTGGGGTCCCGAGAGTGAGAAGCTCAGGGTCCTAGCCAGGCCACAGTTTAAGGAGCATAGTCCTGAGTCTGATGATCTGCCTCAGTGTTCTTTCTTCCTGCTTAGTTTTAATTTGTGTGAGTAGGTGTGTGGAAAATACAGTTATTTCTAATAAGATGGTTGTTCTGATTTTATGAGATTGCCTGGCCTACCAAGGGACACAGAATATTAGGAAGAAAAAGACATTTTAATGACTATGTAGACTGAAAATTCCCTAAGAACAGAGACTATTAATCATCATTTCCCCAGTATTGAGTGCAGATTAGACACAAATAAATATTTGTTGAATTGAACTATCATGGAAATTACCCAGAACTAAACATTACTGTGACTTCCTCCACAAAAACCATAACATAAGCATATACTACATATGTTCCTCCTTTTCCAGTGTAGGAAAATTTTACATCTCTTTCAAGTCATTTAAACTTACTTTTCAAGTCCTCCCTTCCCCTCCTCAGCTGTTTTTAAAAGCATAAATCCAAGGGCAACTGGGATTTCACAGGTGATCTGGCCAGTTGTTCACTGCTTTCCCGCTTTCTGGCTCCAGTCAGGGAAATATCTCCGAGGAATCCCTGTGCGACTAGACCTGCCTGCGTGAAGCCTGTCCTTTCCTCTGCGTTTCTTTGCTAGCTGTGTAATGACCGCCTGTGAAATATAGTCCTAAACCCTGCTTTACTCCACTGCCCGTTGATATCACTTCTATTAGCTCATCAACATGGCTCACGTGACTGGCTGACAAAAAGCATTGTGGGATTAGCCCAGGTCTTGTTCCAACCCACTGTGAAAGTCAGTTCAGTCACTGTCTGGCAGTCAAATCCAAGCTCTGGCTTGCTGCCAAGCTATCTGTATTAACATTGATAAAAATAAGGGCATTTCATTCCAACTTTGCTGCTTGTACACATTGGATATTATCTTGTTTTCAGCTAGTAGAATTTTTTATAGGTATGATTGACATTAAATTGATTTTTGACCCTGGCCAGATGGCTCAGTGGTAGAGCGTTGGCCTGGTGTGTGGAAGTCTTGGGTTTGATTTCCAGCCAAGGCACACAGGAGAAGTGCCCATCTGCTTCTCCACCTTTCCCTCTCTCCTTCCTCTCTGTCTCTCTCTTCCCCTCCCACAGGCAAGGCACGATTGGAGCAAAGTTGGCCAGGTTGTTGAAGACGGATCCATGGTCTCCGCCTTAGGTGCTGGAATGGCTCTGCTGGAAACGGAGCAAAGCCCCAGGTGGGCAGAGCATCGCCCCCTGGTGGGCATGCCGGGTGGATCCCGGTCGGGCGCATGCGGGAGTCTGTTTCTTTGCCTCCCTGCTTCTCACTTCAGAAAAATACAAAAAATAAAATTAAATAAAAAAATTGTCTTTTTGATTCTTGGATTTTTTCCATAAAGTAATTATCAATTAATTTATAATGATATGATCCAAAGAGGTTGAGAAAACCTGTCAGCATGCATAAGAAGAGAACTGGTCACCTTCTCGCTGGCTGAGATTGTAACTTGGCTCTGGGCTTCTTGGTTCTCAGATATCCAGTTCCTCCGGGCCATTTCTTCCCATTCTGCTTGCATCTTATCCCAAAATTCTGTGTCTGACTAGGAGACAGGAAAAATGAAGAGACAGATTTAAGAACATGCTATATATATCATTTGATTGATTTCCAGAAAGACAGTTTTCTTTAGAGATCAAAATGAGTTCTGAGGAGAGAACCCAGTGATACTCATAGCTGAAGAGCTTCTGGAGAGTACTCAGCGGTCCAAGTGTTGAACTGGATTAACTGTGACTTTCTCCAGCAGGGACATTGCTGCCATCTGAAGGACCTGGATCATACATACCAAAGTCAGCTAGACACATTTTAGGAAGGGTGGCCTTTCTTTCAACTGATGCTAGGAGATGATGAGCTAGAGCAACAGCTTTGGGACTGGCTGAACAGTGACTTGGAGAGGCAGTCGGCTATGGATAAGGGAGAGTAATATTAGTTGCTCTTACTCTGTGCCAAGCACTGTAGTGGGAGAAAACTGAGCCTAGAGGGTTATGGTCACAAAGCTAGGGCTGCACAGGATCAAATCCCTAGTCTGGCTTCCAAGCCACGCTTATCACCCTATGACATACTTAGCCCCCTGGTGTTATAGAACAAAGGACCTTGGCTTTGGGTGTAAACTTGACCGAGTCCTCTTCAAGGTCTTTTCTATGACAGATTTTTTTTGAAAAATATTATGTTTTTTTTCCTTATAATTTTCTTTTTTATCTTTCAAAAGGAAAACATGGTCATTTGTTCTTTACTCCAGAATAGGTTTGTGTTCTGGATGGAAGCAGAATTTTTCTACAAGATCTGTCCCAGGCTGGCTTCTGTTTAAGTAAGCCTGGAAAGAGTGTTTTAGGTGTCCCGGGGAGAGGGAAGAAGGGGCAAGTACCCTAAAGAACTTATAAGAGAAAGGGGAAGTTTCCAGGGGTGGGGAAAGAGAGGAAAGTGGTAGGTTCTGAGATGAGTGGGAGATTGGGGCTTAGTTTTTAGGTATTTCCCTAGCAAATGAGACTGACCTCCGGGGATGACGGGGGCATGATGGGAGGAGGGGAGCAGACTTGCACTCTGATCCCCAAGTGCCAGGGAAATAGAAATATTGAATTTCAAAGAAGCACTTGGGGCTTCGTTGGCTGTTAGCAGGCAGCATGACAAATCAGCGGGTGAAGACTCTGTTCTTGTTTTCTGGCAGCACATAAGCTTTCCGGATTTGGTGTCTGAGATCAAGTTACCTTGCCAGTGTGGTAAGACAGATGCTTGGAAACCACTTTATTTTCTTTTAAAAACAAAAACAAAGAAATGGGTATTTCTTGAACCCCCGACTCTTGGACTAAGATCCATACTCTACCTGCAAATCTCAATTACTATAGTTCTAAGTGCTGTGGCTTGCTGCACACCATCAACATGACTTTAATCTGCCCAGCCTCACTCTCTGCTCCACCCTCACACCTGTGAGGGAGTTGTGCTGTGGTAGGAACTCTTCTGCAGAGTTGCTTGGAATGACGAATATCACCTTATTTCTCCTGCATACAGATGCTCAGGGAATAAAGGCAAGCCACCTGATTAATCCCAGGATATTAAGTAAACAGTAGGTCTTGTTCTTTTCTTTATTATATCTAGAGTACTCATTTCTACCACAGAAAGGGGTCCTGTCCCTTCAGTGGGGGCCTCCCCTCATCGGAGGTTCAGTGCAGCCGACATCTTAAGAATTTGTACTTGGGATGCTAGAAGCCCATGGAATAGCCACCGCTTATCCAGGTTAAAATTAGGAACAGAATTCTTCTTTTGCAATGCATCTTTCCAGTAGATGGAATACCAAATCATGCAAGCAGAATGATCTCAGGTATACAAAAGCAAAGGCTAGAGAAAAGACTAGAAGGAAACAGGCTCCCACTTTAAGAATAATCTCTTTGAATGAAGGAATCCTGGGTGATGTTTTTCCTGCTTCTTTACATTTTCTGTACTTTCTGAATTTTCTGAATTGCATTGATTTTATAATAATAAAATATTCATAAAAAGTAAATTAGCTTTCCCTTTTTCGTACTATGAAACCTGAACATTTAGATACCGAGGAGTTAGGAGAAAAATTTTTGGAGATTCAGGTTCAGCATGTGTTCATAGACACTAAGAAATCTGTCAAGTGGATTTTCCAATGCTCACTGACTTCCCCAAGCCCCCTGGTGGGTAATGTGAAAGGCCATTGACTTGGAATTATTTTTAAGGCAGTTACTTGTTCCCCTAGTGAGATTCCCTAGAATTTAAAGCTATTAGGAGTCTTCTCAATGAAAGAGTGAGGAGATTTTATAATGTGTACATATGGGTTACCGAAAGATGCAACACCTTTCCTGTAGTTTCAAATTAGAGCAGTAGGTGCATAAATGAGACTGCTGTAGAAAACAGACAACTTCAGCTCGGGTGGGGCTGCAGGCTCTCCTTTAATGAGGTGCACCAGGACTTCCTGTACCACTTAGAATAGGTTCTGACTAATTAAAGTGCACAGCACAGTTTCATTTAATTACAGAAGACTACTTTTAGCACAATCAATTTTCATCATGTCTCAAATCCCAGACTTCATTCACTTAACTGCAATGAACACTGCTGCTTTTTTTAAAAAAAATTCCTAATCAATTTCAGAGAAACTTGAAACATATTTGAATTTTAAACATTTTAGGCAGGCCTAAGGGGATTTAATGTATTGATGATTTTCTTAGTTGTTTGGGAATTTTGGTAAATTGTTTTTTATATTATACAGGTAATAACTTATGTGCTACTCCAGAAAATGAACAATTGTTTGCAAACCATTTTCATTTTTTAAAAATAGCTTTCTGGCCTGACCAGGTGGTGGTGCAGTGGATAGAGCGTCGACTGGGATGTGGAGAATCCAAGTTTGAGACCCCGAGGTTGCCAGCTTGAGCGCGGGCTCATCTGGTTTGAGCAAAGCTCACCAGCTTGGACCCAAGGTCGCTGGCTCGAGCAAGGGGTTACTCAGTTTGCTGAAGGCCCAAGGTCAAGGCACATATGAGAAATCAATCAATGAACAACTAAGGTGTTGCAACAAAAAACTAATGATTGATGCTTTTCATCTCTCTTCGTTCCTGTCTGTCTGTCCCTATCTGTCCCTCTCTCTGACTCTCTGTCTCCGGGAAAAAAAAATACCTTTCTGATGATAACAATGGTAGATTCTCGTTAAAAAAACTTGGGATATGTGGAATGATGGTGAAGAACAGCTTTCTCCCCAGACAAATCTGGGAACAAACGCTGGCTCCATCACTGACCTTTTACAGGTGCCTTTACCTCTCTTGGTCTCATTTTCCTTATCTTTGAAATGAAGATATATAATAATGATCTTGGTTAATCGTTATGATGACTAATGAGAAAATGTATCTGTGGCATAAAGCACATAGTAAATGCTCAATAAAAGTAGGTGCCCTTATTAGTGCTTTTATATCATTGAAAAATATAAAAAATGAAAAAAATCACCCACAACATCAAAACTCAAATACACATCTGTTTGTATTTGATGTTTCAATTTGCTATAAATATATATCCTTGCCCAAATAGCTTTCCTTTTGTCATTTAAATCTTTCCCCTGTAACTATTCAAAAATAGAAGGAAAGTTAGGAATGTATGGCAAAAAGGGACTGTTACATAGCAATTAAAATGGCACTTATGGAAAGCTCATTACAACACGGTATAGCCTTTGAGTTATAGTGCTTCCTGATGAGTAAGTAATATGATCACAATAATAGGAAACAACAAATATATGCTGGGGAAGTGCCACTCACACTGCTTTCATGGGACGGGGTCATGGCTACTTCACCCCATCACCTTTCCTAGTACTTTTCGGCACTTCCCAAATTTTCTATTAGAAGTGTGTGTTATTTTGGTGAAAACATAGAATTTAGTTTAAAAAATGCTGATTTCTTTTCAATTTTATTTTCTCCAATGATCCCATACAAGAGCAATTTCTTGCCTCTCTGAATTCTTTCAACACAGATATTCTGTGCTAGTGGTTTGGAACAAGAGAAGTATGTGCTAGAGACTGCCATCACTTCTGTGAACTTGAGCAAGTCATTTTAATTCATTTGTACATTATTATTATTTTAAAAAACATCATGCTGTTTCTTTTCTTTTTTCTTTTTTTTTTAGAGAGAGAGTGAGAGAGACAGAAGGAGAGAGAGAGACAGGGAGGGAGAGAGACAAGAAGCATCAATTTGTAGTTGTGTCACTTTAGTTGTTCATTGATTGCTTTTCATATGTGTCTTTACTGGAGTGCTCCAGCTGAGCCAGTGACCCCTTGTTCAAGCCAGCAACCTTGGGCTCAAACCCACGACCTTGGACTCAAGCCAGTGACCTTTGGGGTCAAGAGAGTGACCATGGGGTCCTGTCACTCAAGTGGGTGAGCCTGCACTCAAGCCATATAAGAATCATGACAAAATTAAATATTAATTAAACTATAAAGAATAAGAAAATAAGTAATTTAATATAAAACCAGGAATTTTAAGGATAGCAACATATTATCAGTTTCCATTCATCAGTCTATTTTGGTCATCCTTGAGCTAAAATAGATTTACATTTTTTTTTCTTGAGAGAGACTGAGAGAGGGAAAGATAAGGACAGACAAACAGGAAGGAAGAGCGATGAGAAACATCAATTTTTTGTGTGACACCTTAGTTGTCCACTGATTGCTCTCTCATATGTGCTTTGACCGAGGGGCTACAGCAGAGCAAGTGACCCCTTGCTCAAGCCACCGACCTTGGGCTTCAAGCCAGAGACCAAGGGGTCATGTCTATGATCCCACACTCAAGCCAGCGACCTCATGCTCAAGCTGATGAGCCTGCACTCAAGCTGGATGAGCCCATACTCAAACCCTTGACCTTGGGGTTTCAAACCTGGGTCCTCCACGTCCCAGTCCAACACCCTGTCCACTGCACCACCACCTGGCCAGGCAAAATAGAGAAACTTTTAACTTTGTGGTAAAAAACATAACTGTTGATTAGAAAGCTGCTGGGAGATGACGTCAGAGTAATGGCGTTGTAAGGAGCGATACCGATAAATCTCCCCCCAAAACTCAACAAGATCTTCAACCAGAAACAGAAAAATCTATCCTTGGAGCCTCCAGATGTTCCACAATACATGCGAAGGTATGGTCGAGCGAAAAATTGGCTAAATATATAATCAAACCCCGAAGGAAATAAGGAGTAAGAAACACTCTGCCTTCCTCCTAACCTAAATAAGGGCTGCTTTCACTGGGAACTGAGAGTATAGGAACTAAGGTGGGCAAAGGGGGTGAATGGCCAAATGGCCAAACCAGGCTGTGGCACGGTGATCCACACCGAGGAAAAACTGTGCTTGTGGCAACCCAGTCAATACAAGCTAACACTCGCACCAAACCCAGACAAAGAAAGGCACTTGGGGCAGCCATCTGCCCTGATCTCCTGGTTGGCACGTGCAGATAGTGGGCAAGAGATTCCTCCTAGAGCCCCGGGAGTGGGTGGCTGTGTTAACCCACAGAGGGGCAGAGTCAGAGGCCTTTGTGTGGGCTGAAAGCAGAATCTCAGGGACGCCCCAGTGCCCTGAAAAAGCTGTGCACGGGGAGGGAGCGAGAGCTAATTCCAATGTTGGAACTTTTCCATGTGGGCGGGGGTCTCACTCGGAGTGAGAGGCAGCTGGCCTGATATTCTGGTTGGTGCACACGAAGAGTGGGTGAGAGAGTCCCTCAGGAGTGTGCGCCCGTGTTCCTGGACAGAGGGGCAGAGTCAGAGGTCTTTGTGTGGGCTGAAGCCCCGCCTGATTATGCTAGGGGCTCTGACTGATTGAGCCTTACCCAGAGCCCTGTGTGGAGTGGGAATAGAGTGGGGATTTGCCAGCTCTTTGAGCCTCTTGCTCTCCAGGCAGAGGCAGCAGCAACCCCATAGCTGGATTATCAGGCTACTAATTCAGGAAGGAAAGACTAGGAGAGAGGCTCCAGGAACACGGACTCTCTCACTGTCGGAGCCTACACATCCTAATGAGCCTCAACTGCCAACGAGACTGAAGCCCAATATATGACATTGCCATAGAGACTTATCAACTGCAAACCTCTACCTAAGCATGCCACAGGGGCAGAACCCGGGGTACAGAGTCACTGACCAGGAAGAGGGAGAGAAAAGAAAAAGCAAGAAGATAACCTCTCAAAATCAAGAATAATCCACAGACTTTATAACCTATCCCATTTTATTATATTTGTTCATTTGTTTCTCTTATCTTCATGTCTTGATTATTTTTTTCCTCTTCCAATTTGGTCGTTTAATTCTCTGCCAGTCTTACTCTCTCCTCTCCTTGAACTACACTACCCATAAGTGTTACATCTCCCATTATCTTTTCTTCTTCTTTTCTCTCTATGAGGGTTGCACTCCAAAACCCTTAACTCTCTCTCTCTCTCTCCTTTTTTTCTTTTTTCTTCTTTTAGTGTTTCCCTCCTTTTTTTTTCTTCTCTTTCTTTTTTCTCTCTATATTAGTTTCTTCCTTTCTCCTTTACATCTCCTCTCATTCAATCCTCAATAACGAACAAATTATTTTATCTGGGACTCAAACTTATGTTTGTGAAATTTTGGTTCTTTTTTACTTCACTTTTTTAACTCACTAGCAGTGCTCCCAACCCTGGCTCTCCATTTTATCTAGTTCTTGTTCCACTAAATACAATAGTAATTTTTAAATTTCCCCCCCTTTTTCCTGTTTCCCTCTTATTCCTCTCATCATAACTCTTAGTCAACCAACATCTAAAAGCATATCATTTTATTCTTGACCCAATTTTTTTCCTTATTTGCATTTTGTGGGTCCATATCCCCTTTTCCTGCCCCTTTATTACTTCTCCCCAACTCAGGCCCTCCATTATAGGTATTATTTGTTCTATTTAGCACAATATAATTTACAGTTCACCACAAGATTTTCTCAAGAAGGAGGGGAGAGAAGAGGAGAGGAAAAAAAAGAGGAGGGGGAAATAATTTTTTTTTAATTTTTAATTTTTTCTTAAATTCTTTTTTATTTTTCATTTTTAACTTTTTATTATTTATTAATTCTCATTAATACTATCAACAAAACCACCCTCAGATGCCATTAAGGAAGAGGAAATTGAATATCATGGATACAAAAGAAAGAGAGGTAACACAGATAGATGAGGAAAAATCTATAGAGAAAAAATTTAATATATTGGAAACCTTGGAGCTAAATGACAGAGAATTTAAAATAGAAATCCTAAAAATACTCAGAGATATACAAGAAAACACAGAAAGGCAATTTAGGGAGCTTAGAAAACAACTCAATGAACACAAAGAATATATTACCAAGGAAATTGCAACTATAAAAACAAATCAAACAATGAAAAACTCAATTCATGAGCTGAAAAATGAGGTAACAAGCTTAGCTAATAGAACAGGCCAGATAGAAGGTAGGATTAGTGAAATAGAAGACAAGCAACTTGAGGCACAACAGAGAGAAGAAGAAAGACTCAAAAATTTAAAAAAATGAGATAGCCCTACAGGAATTATCTGACTCCATCAAAAAGAATAACATAAGAATAATAGGTATATCAGAGGGAGAAGAGAGAGAAAATGGAATGGAAAACATACTTAAACAAATAATAGATGAGAACTTCCCAAGCCTGTGGAAAGAACTAAAGCCTCAAATTCAAGAAGCAAACAGAACTCTGAGTTTTCTTAACCCCAAGAAACCTACTCCAAGGCACATCATAATGAAATTGGAACAAACCAATGACAAAGAAAAAATTCTCAAGGCAGCCAGGGGAAAAAAAATACAACATATAAAGGAAGGCCCATTAGATTATCATCCCATTTCTCAACAGAAACTCTACAAGCTAGAAGAGAGTGGACCCCAATATTTAAAGTCCTGAAAGAGAGAAACTTTCAGCCATGAATACTATACCCATCAAAGCTATCCTTCAAATATGAAGGAGAAATAAAAACATTCACAGATACAGAAAAGATGAGGGAATTTATCATCAGAAAACCCCCACTCCAGGAATTACTAAAGGGGGTTCTCCAATCAGATACAAAGAACAAAAAACAAAACAAAACAACAAAGTCACAAGTAAAAGCTCCAAGAAGAACACAATAAAACCAAATTTAAACTGTGACAACAACAAAAAGAAAGAGGGGGGGAGAGGAGGGAGATTAACAGTAGCAAAGGACAATGGAGTGCAAAAGTACTCACAAAATAGTGCACTACAATGAACAGGGTAGGAACACTTTTCATTACTTAAAGGTAACCACCATTGAAAAAACCACCACAGAAGCACATGATTTAAAAAAGATAGCAAGAGGAAAGATGTATGGAATACACCTAAATAAAAACAAAAGATAGAAAAATGAAAGAGAAGGCTCAAACAAGACACAAAACTAACAGAAAGCAATCTATAAAATGACAATAGGGAACTTACAAGTGTCAATAATTACACTAAACGTAAACGAATTAAACACACCAATAAAAAAGGCACAGAGTAGCAGAATGGATTAAAAAAAAATCCAACTGTATGCTGCCTACAAGAAACACATCTAAGCAACAAGGATAAAAATAAATTCAAAGTGAAAGGCTGGAAAACAATACTCCAAGCAAATAACATCCAAAAAAAAAAAAAAAAAAGCAGGCGTAGCAATACTCATATCTGATAATGCTGACTACAAGACAGCAAAAGTACTCAGAGACAAAAATGGTCATTTCATAATGATTAAGGGGATGCTGAATCAAGAAGACATAACAATTCTTAATATATATGCAACAAAGCAAGGAGCACCAAAATATATAAGACAGCTACTTATTGACCTTAAAACAAAAACTGACAAAAATACAATCATACTTGGAAACCTCAATACACTGCTGACGGCTCTAGATCAGTCATCCAAACAGAGAATCAATAAAGATATATTGGCCTTAAACAAAACACTAGAGCACCTGGATATGATAGACATCTACAGGACATTTCATCCCAAAGTGACTGAGTATACATTTTTCTCCAGTGTACATGGATCATTCTCAAGAATTGACCATATGTTGGGCCACAAAAACAACATCAGCAAATTCAGAAAAAGCAAAGTTGTACCAAGCATATTTTGTGATCATAAAGCCTTGAAACCAGAATTCAACTGCAAAAAAGAGGAAAAAAACCCCACAAAAATGTGGAAACTAAACAACATACTTTTAAAAAACGAATGGGTCAAAGAAGAAATAAGCTCAGAGATCAAAAGATATATACAGACAAATGAAAATGACAATACGACATATCAGAATCTATGGGATGCAGCAAAAGCAGTGATAAGAGGAAAGTTCATATCACTTCAGGCCTATATGAACAAACAAGAGAGAGCCCAAGTGAACCACTTAACTTCACACCTTAAGGAC